>NW_026289082.1:0-6204 GCF_023373465.1 Oncorhynchus keta | reverse complement strand
TCAAGCTGCGTTCAGTTACGTATTGCTCATTTATTTTCAACCAACCTTGACGATTCTAACCTAATTTTCGAATAGAAAGGCACCAGTGTTTGTCTTTGTTAGGGGTCCTCATTAGTTCTACTTTTCCTGGCGTCCAACCATATTAAAGCACTTACATTTCAAAGTATATATGTAATGTTACCTTTATTTAACTAGGCAAGTCAGTTAAGAACAATCTTATTTACAAAGAATGTTTACTGGGGAACAGTGGGTTAACTGCCTTGTTCAGGGGCAGAAGGACAGATTTTATATCGCTCATCCATATATTTATATGTATATATTCTTATTCCATCTCTTTACTTAGTTTTGTGTGTTGAAATATTACTGCACTGTCGCAACTTGAGTTGGGTGTCATTCAAAGCACACTTGATTTCTGAATCACGCTCATGAATCAGCACTGCTGGTGGACACTCACCTGTCTTGATCAAGAGGACAGAGCATAAGAGTAAATTCCATAACAAATGGACATGTAAAATTGTATTGAAAGCTTACATACAGTATTGTCAGCTTTCTCCAGGGAATGTTGTTATAAATGAGCATAGAGTACCACAGTATGAGTCACAATACCCTAGCAGTCAATCAGGGAATGGTTCCAATTGTCAAGACAAAGGTAAGAATTTCTGTATGGAAATATCTAATGTTAGTTAAAGGTAAAAGTGACCTTGTCCGAGAGAGATTTACATGGTTATAAAAATGTGACGCCAGGGTAAGCCTATACAAAACACAGCCCTTATTTTAA
Source organism: Oncorhynchus keta (assembly GCF_023373465.1). Taxonomy (NCBI): domain Eukaryota; kingdom Metazoa; phylum Chordata; class Actinopteri; order Salmoniformes; family Salmonidae; genus Oncorhynchus; species Oncorhynchus keta. The sequence continues at coordinate 5,426 of NW_026289082.1, read as the reverse complement.
TTTTCTAAAATCCCGTATGGGGAAAAAAATGAATGGTGAAAAATGATTTTAACCATTTCCCTGTTTGACCACTAGGTTTTGAGTATTAACACCTCCACTGTGGGGCTCTATTGCTGTCATGGTAACATGAAATCTATGTTTTCAGTGTCTTTGAAGGCGAGGTTGTCAGAAACCATCCCAGTTGTACATGCCTCAATAGCAGGATGTCGGATAATTGGAAGAATGTGTGTGGGTGAGTATAGCTCTGTAGGTCAAACAGCTAGGCTTTGTGCAAGTGGCACAAAGAAACACAAAGCAATGTCATCAGTTCAACAGGAGAGTGGAATACTCAATTATGCTTTATGTAAGACCAATACTGCGCTTTCTATTTTATGAAAATGATTTGGATACTTGACTGTCACAACGAATGTGCTAAATTTTAAACAATTTTGCACTTATTCCAGCTAACCCTGCTCAACTACTTCCACAATAAATTTGATATTCAGGGAATCGTCATGGACTCCTGGTGCCCAACAACACTACTGACCAGGAGCTGCAACACATTAGAAATTGTCTTCCACCAGACACGGTGAAGATCAGAGGGTTGGAGATGACTCTCAGCACTGGGGAATGTCATAGCCTGTAATGACTATGTGGCCCTGAATTGCATCTGATCTGGACAGGGTGAGAAAAAACAACACCTCATACCTCTGTTTGTCATGTATGATTGCAGTGCTGCCAACTCTCACGCATTAAGCGTGAGTCCACGACTGACCCTCTTCCCAAGCCATACTTATTTCTCACGGTTTAAAAAGTACTGCTTTTATTTTCTAATTCAGTTTGTCAACTTTCAACTGTGCCTCCAAATCACTTTGAAATGGAAGCATATTGTGCCTGCAATTCTACATCATAGCGTGGTAACCTCGGAAGCTTCACCCGGGAGATCCACCATTTTTCTGCCACCGCACTGTGAACCGCGGCAGATTGAACCTTTTGTTAAGGTTCCTGGGACAAAACGATTGGATGCGCGTTCGTGAAAAGGTCCTCATGATTAGCGTGGCGAAGGCAGCCACGGCAACTGGATAGGCACGTTTGTTCTCAGCTGAACAAAGTTCATGAACTCAATTGTCAAAGAGCAGCTGGAAACTTGTAGCACTGTTTGCTGTCACTGCTGTCCCTGTCACAGAATGCTTCCTTTTGACAGCATGTGATAATATAGCCTGGTACTAGTTATTCAATCCTCCGCTTGCATGAGCCTAAATCCATAGGCTACATTCACCATTGGCAATTGCTAGCACTAGAGTTCATTAGGCTGTAACATCTAAGGCAGCATTCAGCAGGACATTTGGTAGGGTGACCTGATTTGTCGAACTGTATTATGAACATTATTTTGCCCAATCAGATTGTGAACCCAAATGTCTTAACTGATTCTAGTGGGGGGGACAATACATTGAAAGATCATTTAGGTTGGGTGTAGGGGCAGATTTTGTCTGTCATCGTGTCTTAAGGAGATTTGTCTTGTTTTTCTCTCCACAATAAGCTAATATAAGTCGTAACAGATTCCCATCCTTACAATGGGCCAAAATATAGACTAATTAGTGTTCTAATCTCAGCAAGAACACTACTGTTATTACTCATACTTATTATTGAACTTCTTACCATTTTTGCCTGTGTATTTAGGCTATTTGAAATCTGATATGCCAATTTGTCTTTAATTTTAGATTTGTATTAAATGAGAGTATTTTTAATAAGCTTTATGGACACTGAGTATAGGCTAAGTCAGTGGTTCTCAAACTGGGGCGCACTACTAATAATTACAGTATAAATTGCGTTTAAAAAGGAAACCCTGATACATTTTAAACTTTTTATGATAAGTGGTCATGAAATTACCTTTTTAAATGATGTATAATATAATCAACTGAAAACGGCTAGCTTCAACAATTGTTTAAAAATTGCCTATATAGAGAGAGATTGTAATGGCATCTTTTGTAAGCACCAACTCCGCCATGGTTCACATGGTTCGTTGGACAAAGCCTATAGAGAGAAGTAGTGCTGTTTTTGGATAAACGCTGGAATTAAGGTCTGTGTTGAACAAAGGCTTAGGAGATTTATGTTTTGTTTGCCATTCATTTTTCCCATAGGGATGACTGAATGAACAAGAGGTAACTAATTTCCGGGTTTTATGACTACAAGCTGTCGAGCTCTCTTGTGCCATTGCCGTTAGAATGTTGGAAGCTTACCCATATAATTAAATGTAATGGGGCAGCTATGTTTTTGGATTGTAACTGGTGATAGAGGTACCAAATTGCATACACAGAGATGGAACAGGGTTTTATATAGATTTGTAAATACAGGGCCATAGACACACACTATCCCCACAGAAACATTTTTCCAATGGGGTCGCCAAGCAACACAATGTGGTCTTATTGGCCAATTTTTGATTTCTGAAGATTCTGTCAATTGCACAATAAGGGAGATTGGTTATATTATTATTACAACAGCGTGTTCCAGTTCCAGCCAAAAATCCAGCAACTTCGCACAGCCATTGAAGAGGAGTGGGACAATGCCTCCCTCCAGTCCCTCGACTTCTTGGCACTGACGGAAACATGGATCACCACAGATAACACTGCTACTCCTACTGCTCTCTCTTCGTCCGCCCACGTGTTCTCGCACACCCCGAGAGCTTCTGGTCAGCGGGGTGGTGGCACCGGGATCCTCATCTCTCCCAAGTGGTCATTCTCTCTTTCTCCCCTTACCCATCTGTCTATCGCCTCCTTTGAATTTCATGCTGTCACAGTTACCAGCCCTTTCAAGCTTAACATCCTTATCATTTATCGCCCTCCAGGTCCCCTCGGAGAGTTCATCAATGAGCTTGATGTCTTGATAAGCTCCTTTCCTGAGGACGGCTCACCTCTCACAGTTCTGGGCGACTTTAACCTCCCCAACGTCTACCTTTGACTCATTCCTCTCTGCCTCCTTTCCTCCTTTCCTCTTTTGACCTCACCCTCTCACCTTCCCCCTACTCATAAGGCAGGCAATACGCTCGACCTCATCTTTACTAGATGCTGTTCTTCCACTAACCTCATTGCAACTCCCCTCCAAGTCTCCGACCACTACCTTGTATCCTTTTCCCTCTCGCTCTCATCCAACACTTCCCACACTGCCCCTACTCGGATGGTATCGCGCCCGTCCCAACCTTCGCTCTCTCTCCCCGCTACTCTCTCCTTCCATCCTATCATCTCTTCCCTCTGCTCAAACCTTCTCAACCTATCTCCTGATTCTGCCTCCTCAACCCTCCTCTCCTCCCTTTCTGCATCCTTTGACTCTCTATGTCCCCGATCTTCCAGGCCGGCTCGGTCCTCCCCTCCCGCTCCGTGGCTCGACGACTCATTGCGAGCTCACAGAACAGGCTCCGGGCAGCCGAGCGGAAATGGAGGAAACTCGCCTCCCTGCGGACCTGGCATCCTTTCGCTCCCTCCTCTCTACATTTTTCCTCCTCTGTCTCTGCTGCTAAAGCCACTTTCTACCACTCTAAATTCCAAGCATCTGCCTCTAACCCTAGGAAGCTCTTTGCCACCTTCTCTCCCTCCTGAATCCTCCTCCCCCCTCCCCTCCTCCTCTATGCAGATGACTTCGTCAACCATTTTGAAAAGAAGGTCGACGACATCCGATCCTCGTTTGCTAAGTCAAACGACACCGCTGGTTCTGCTCACACTGCCTACCCTGTGCTCTGACCTCTTTCTCCCCTCTCTCTCAGATGAAATCTCGCGTCTTGTGACGGCCGGCCGTAACAACCTGCCCGGCCGACCCTATCCCCTCCTCTCTTCTCCAGACCATTTCCGGAGACCTTTTTCCCTTACCTCACCTCGCTCATCAACTCATCCCTGACCGCTGGCTACGTCCCTTCCGTCTTCAAGAGAGCGAGGTTGCACCACTTCTGAAAAAACCTACATTCAGTCCCTCCGATGTCAACAACTACAGACCAGTATCCCTTCTTTCTTTTTCTCTCCAAAACTCTTGAACGTGCCGTCCTTGGCCAGCTCTCCGCTATCTCTCTCAGAATGACCTTCTTGATCCAAATCAGTCAGGTTTCAAGACTAGTCATTCAACTGAGACTGCTCTTCTCTGTATCACGGAGGCGCTCCGCACTGCTAAAGCTAACTCTCTCTCCTCTGCTCTCATCCTTCAGACCTACGGCTGCCTTCGATACTGTGAACCATCAGATCCTCCTCTCCACCCTCTCCGGAAGTTGGGCATCTCCGGCGCGGCCCACGCTTGGATTGCGTCCTACCTGACAGGTCGCTCCTACCAGGTGGCGTGGCGAGAATCTGTCTCCTCACCACGCGCTCTCACCACTGGTGTCCCCAGGCTCTGTTCTGAGCCCTCTCTATTCTTCCTATACACCAAGTCACTTGGCTCTGTCATAACCTCACATGGTCTCTCCTATCATTGCTATGCAGACGACACACAATTAATCTTCTCCTTTCCCCCTTCTGATGACCAGGTAGCGAATCGCATCTCTGCATGTCTGGCAGACATATCAGTGTGGATGACGGATCACCACCTCAAGCTGAACCTCGGCAAGACGGAGCTGCTCTTCCTCCCGGGAAGGACTGCCCGTTCCATGATCTCGCCATCACGGTTGACAACTATTGTGTCCTCCTCTCCCAGAGCGCTAAGAACCTTGGCGTGATCCTGGACAACACCCTGTCGTTCTCAGCTAACAATCAAGGCGGTGGCCCGTTCCTCGTAGGTTCATGCTCTACAACATCCGCAGAGCACGACCCTGCCTCACACAGGAAGCGGCGCAGGTCCTAATCCAGGCACTTGTCATCTCCCGTCTGGGATTACTGCAACTCGCTGTTGGCTGGGCTCCCTGCCTGTGCCATTAAAACCCCTACAACTCATCCAGAATGCCGCAGCCCGTCTGGTGTTCAACCTTCCCAAGTTCTCTCACGTCACCCCGCTCCTCCCGCTCTCTCCACTGGCTTCCAGTTGAAGCTCGCATCCGCTACAAGACCATGGTGCTTGCCTCACGGAGCTGTGAGGGGAACGGCACCTCAGTACTTCCAGGCTCTGATCAGGCCCTACACCCAAACAAGGGCACTGCGTTCATCCACCTCTGGCCTGCTCGCCCTCCCTACCACTGAGGAAGTGCAGTTCCGCTCAGCCCAGTCAAAACTGTTCGCTGCTCTTGCTCCCCAATGGTGGAACACACTCCCTCACGACGCCAGGACAGCGGAGTCAATCACCACCTTCCAGAGACACCTGAAACCCCACCTCATTAAGGAATACCTAGGATAGACAGTAATCCTTCTCACCCCCTCTTAAAAGATTTAGATGCACTATTGTAAAGTGGCTGTTCCACTGGATGTCATAAGGTGAATGCACCAATTTGTAAGTCGCTCTGGATAAGAGCGTCTGCTAAATGACTTAAATGTAAATGT
>NW_026289081.1:0-61167 GCF_023373465.1 Oncorhynchus keta | reverse complement strand
CAAATCATATCTGAATGTAGTATTTTGGTCTCCAAAAATGATCTCCTGCCTGACTTTCATGTGGCACTGTCTGTCTTAGGTGTTCTATTTCTATGTTGGGGAATGGGACTAATGCTCCACATATTGTATATCTATGAGTGGGACTCACCCTCTGTGCCGTCTGGCTCGGCCTGCTCCTCACGCTGCTTCTGCTTGAATTTCAAGTTTCCATGGTGCACTACAGCTCCTGTCAACTTGTAGATGCCAATCTTCTCTTCATTAGTGAAGCCCAGGATTGTAATGGCATCCTGGCATTAAAGAGGAAGTACAACAGAGATGAACTGAATGGTAGTTTTCTCAGTTACACTACAGTTCTGGGCTCACTCTGTAGGAGTAAGCGCTTAGACATAGAGATGTGACAGGTTAAAGGACATATTCATAGCCTGTTATACATTGAAAAGTATTAGTAAGTTCATAGTATATGAGGATCTTAAAACATCTAAGGTTAAAAAGATGCATTCAGTATTAGTTGATAGAGATTGATAACATTCATATAATTGTGTTAAAGTTCAAATCTGTCAAAGGGTACGAATTGTGAGAGTAATGTGTAAACGTTATATTGATTACTTTATTTTGTGGTGCCTAAAAGTGTTAATCTGTGATCTACGAAATGCTATTAATCTATGAGCCGGAGATCGATTGCTCTGGTCTCCACGCATATTCCTGGGGAAATTCGCGGTCTTTTCTCATTGAACTAAATGTTGACTTGAGAATACAACACCGTATCACTCTCGTGATTATTTCTCCCCTGTTTTCAGGTACTTTATTGATGATAAAAATAGTAATTTAAATGTTATAACTAGCGAACATGTCAAGAGTGTTTAAGGTGTGTTTTAGTAACGTCTTGAGGAAGTTAGAGTTAAGTTTGAAGAGAGTAATATTAGCCCTGCTCGGTTGAAGTGAAGGATAGCGTCGTACTGAGAGTAGCTGCCATTTTATGTCGATTGTGAATGAACATGCGTGTTGTTAATAAGATATGTTGCTGTGTTATTTGTATAATGGGTTTTCTGTTATGTAATGTGTTACTTTTGTGAAATTATTGAACTAAATGTTGACTTGAGAATACAACAGAGTAAGGACAGGTGTACATTAGACCACAAACAGGAAGCGGACAGGAAACCAAGGATTAAACAGACATAAGTGTAATGGCCGAAGCCATCCGTGCTTTAAAGTGCATAAGGGCTTAGGGCAAAGAGGAGGAGGTGACACTTAAATACATGATCTCCAGAACGAATGTGATGAATAGATATGACTCTGTGCCAACACATTAGTGATGGAAACACAAAAGGAGTTTTACACAGTTCCACAGGGCACTTAGCTCTCTTATGGATGCTTTACATGACGAAATGTGAAGTTATGAAGAGTGGCTTGAGGCACATGCCTAACTAACACAAGTAATTTGTCCCATGTAGCTCAGTTGGTATAGCAGGACACTTGCTACCCCAGGGTTGTGGGTTCAAATCCCATGAGGGACCAGTATGAAAATGTATGCACTTACGTACTCTAAGTTGCTATGGATAAGGGAGTCTCTAAATGACTACATTGTCAATGTAGATTAAATCATGACAATTCCCAGCCGCTACCAGGTTGTATTTTCACACCGCATTCAGTGTGTATGGTGGTCCTATCTAGAGTTTGGTTAACCCTTTGTTTAACTCACGTCTGTGGCATCCAGCTCGTCATTGTCATTAATGCTGGCCACAGCGATCTGACCCTGGCTGCACATGGGAAGTCGTAGGGGTTGGTGGTGAGAAGCGCCATTTCTGTGGACAATGGAGAACAGCTTGTCAGTTAAATCTCTTAGAATTCTGCTGTTCTAACTTTACAGTATCTCTCCTCTTTTACTCAATAGATGGACTCAATGATACATGTAGTATTACTAGTGCATCACAGTGCATTACTTTATAGATATTTCCCAGAGACCTGACCCATTTCTAGATGCCTTGTTACCTTGGATGTACTCATTGTAATAGTATTATTAGTGTGGACTATGAATATTTTTAACAAGTTCCACAGATGGGGGTGGGAATAATTTCTCCTGGAACTCTACTTTGTCGTACCAACTATCTCAGGTTTGTGGCCTGTCATCATCTGAAGAAGATGTGGTAGCCTCTCTCATCGGGCAGCTGGAAGGACACTCTGGACTTCTCAAGCAGGTCTGAGAGAGAAAGAGAGAGATTAAATGGAGATTATATAATTACATTTTATCTGTGAATTTAGGAAAGCATTGAGAAATAATCAAAGCCAACTCACAGGTCTCAATATCAGCTTTAGCCAGTTTACCAGCCTGGAAGTGAATCCTGATGAATTTACCCTGTAGTAGAGCATGGGGGGTTAGAAATAGGCCAACAAATGATTCTAAACCTTTACTTTGATAGACCCCTTTAAATTTTACAGTTTGTTGGACATCTATTGATTTAACAAAAGGGAACAACTGAAATAAATGTTTCCAATATGAGGTATCTTCCAGAGTATGCCCTTCATACTTACAAAGCGAGACGAGTTGTCGTTCCTCACTGTCTTGGCATTACCGTAAGACTCCAGCAGAGGGTTAGCTGCAATGATCTGATCCTCAAGAGACCCCTAATTGAGACAAACACAAGTTGCTCAGAAACGGGAAAAGTGGTCAAGTTTGTTTTTCTCAATGACTTTTCTTGAAACATGATTCACTGATGGAAAAAGTTTGCTCAGAAAATCAAACTGAAATGTGTTAAAAGGGCAAACATAAGAACAACCTACCTGCATTTTGCTGGGGTCTGCTTCCTTCTTGCCACCAGACACTGCAATGGTGGCAAAGTACTGGATGACACGCTTGGTGTTGACAGTCTTTCCTGCACCGGATTCTCCACTGGTTTATATGACAGAGAAAGAGGGGTTTTAGTTACATGTTTGAGTGTCAGATTGTCTTTCACTAAGAAATAGCATAGAAAAATACCTGTTTTCTAACATAAGTAAATCAATAACAAATAGTTCCACTCATAGACTCGTTATTACACATAACCTGATGCTCTAATCTATTCATATTGTCATGTATTTCATCACACCAAGGGACCCAACTTATTACAATAGAAACACTTTCTCAAGTGACATTTTAGTAAACAACTTACGTAATCAGGATGGACTGGTTCTCCTTATCTGGAACCAAAAAAACATATTGCTTATCATACTCAATAAACATTATGGGGACATTATTTAATTCATAGCATCATCATGAATTTAATTTTTGAAAATGTTCCATTGAAGTGATAGCTTAATGAAAATCAAATATTGTTAGAAACTGTTAGAAAACAGTAGATACCTGACTGAGGCAGTTTTTAATTTCCATTGATAGATCCATCCATCTTTCCATCCATCCATCCATCCATCTATCCATCCATCCATCCATCCATCCATCCATCTATCCATCCATCTATCCATCCATCTATCCATCCATCCATCCATCCATCCATCTATCCATCCATCTATCCATCCATCTATCCATCCATCCATCCATCCATCCTTCCAACCAAACAATACATCTAAACAACCATCCAACCAACCAACCAACAATCCGTCCATCCATCCATCCATCCTTCCAACCAAACAATACATCCATCCATCCATCCTTCCAACCAAACAATACATCTAAACAACCATCCAACCAACCAACCATCCATCCATCCATGAGATATCGTACCAATCATCATGAACTGAAAGGCGTTGTCAGACACGGAGAAGATATGGGGTGGAGCCTCCATCCTCTTCTTCCCTCTGTAGGCGTTGACAACCTCTTCATCATACACAGGGAGCCACTTGTAGGGGTTCACCGTGGCACAGAAGAGCCCAGAGTAGGTCTGGATGAAAGCATAATTAATTTAGGAGATTAACAAAGTCAGGTTGACATTTACCTGGATTTATGTGAGGATGTGGGTGTACTTTGGTAAACTGATGTGGGTCTCCTGTATTGATATGTTTTGGTTTCTACTATTCATTTATGTGTAGTACTGTATGTGTATATTTATTATGTTCATGTATGTGTGTGTTTGTATGTGCAGGTTTCTTACATAGATCATCCATGCTGCATAACGCTCTTTGAGGTTATACAACACAGAGGCTTCATTCAGGTAGGTCATCATGGCCATGTCCTCAATCTTGTCGTACTTAGGGGGGTTCATCTCATAGATGTCTGCATCTTTGAACTCTTTTCCTTCCTGAAACAGTCAGAAATCTAGATTACACACAGATCAAACTGGACATGACAAATAGCTTTTTGCTCATTAAATACAAGTTGAATCATTTAAAAAATATACATCCACATTTAATCCAACTACTTAGTTATCACCCACTGACACATAACTGGTGATTCTTGTCGAGTCAACATTCTATTTCATTTTTAAGTAGCAGCAATTAAAAGTATGTGTTTTAAGGTGATACACTGTCTGCAAAACATAATGTAATGTTTCTTAATCAATTTTTTTTTGTAACTGATTTCTTATTGCCTTATAGACATTGTTTGGATTTTCAGTGATTTTTTAAAAAGAAATAGAGTAAATTCACAAAATTAAACTTGACTACTTTTCAGATCAGGCTTACCTCCTTACTGCCGTCAGGTCTCGTAACTGTCACAGTACATTTCCCTTCTGCCCTGGCAGTGACTAAACCCTTAAGGTACAGCTCCACCTTGTCTGTCACGTAGCAGGCGTTCTTTGAATCAAAGGGTGCGGCTTGTGCCTCAATCCTTTCCCTCTCAGGCTTACGGAGGTATATGGCAGCCTTGCCGTAGATCTGCATCTCAGCGTCCGTACTCATGGTGACGGATAACTAGGAAAGAGATGAAACAAGAAACATGATTGACTCTGTGGTGCTTCCTCCCCAGTCAACAGAGTTAGGTGAGCGGTATCTCTCTCAGAATATTCTCATCACTTTTTATGTGAAGAGTCAAACCATGTCTCACCTTCTTTTTCCCCTCCTACAGATGAATGTGTACTTCTTGGAGGACCCTGTGAAACATGAGAGTGTTGTGAAAACACACAAGTCTAAAGCCTTATCATTTATCCCCTGAAGGGCTAGAAAACATTTAACTCAATCATTACATGTCAAATTCAACTACAGGTGCAACTGATCACTTTACTTTACTCCACATCCAGACATTCTGTCAAGAATTCAAATAAATTCCCATAAAACCCAGTTACATTCTAGAACACCCTTTCAAGTGCAGGAGCACCACTTTGACTGTACATGAAAGTTACAGATTTGAAATAAAACACATTTAAAGTATAGCACATAATACAAATATATCTATATATTGATTGCATATTGTCAAATCTTACAAGAGACATGCAGAAGTCAATTCAAACAGTGCAGTTAGCTACTGCCTCAGATGCTGAGTACAAAGATGAGATAAATGTAAACATCTAAGGAGGTGGAGAGGTCTTACCACAGAGGAAGAAGGTATCTGACTTATGGATGCTGGGGCCTCAGCCTCCTTATATCTGGTTGGAAGTGCCAACCAGGCAAAAGTTAATTATGGACCACTCTGGGAAAGGAGATGGATTGGATGAGAGAGGTGTTTATTTCTGTGTCTCACGAGCACCTCCCACTTCCAGGAGCACCACACTCCCATGACATTACTTTTTAATGTCATATTTGTCTCTGAATTGAATTTCACTGAGTTTACGTAAATGAGAGATGTCATTACTAATAATTATGACAATATCAAAAGTTTAATTCTTCCCAATGTAACTTCCACTGAACCTCATATACTGTAATGGACTGAGTCCACGTTACTTCTACTGAACCTCATATACTGTAATGGACTGAGTCCATGTTACTTCTACTGAACCTCATATACTGTAATGGACTGAGTCCACGTTACTTCTACTGAACCTCATATACTGTAATGGACTGAGTCCACATTACTTCTACTGAACCTCATATACTGTAATGGACTGAGTCCACGTTACTTCTACTGAACCTCATATACTGTAATGGACTGAGTCCATGTTACTTCTACTGAACCTCATATACTGTAATGGACTGAGTCCACGTTACTTCTACTGAACCTCATATACTGTAATGGACTGAGTCCATGTTACTTCTACTGAACCTCATATACTGTAATGGACTGAGTCCACGTTTCTTGTGGCTGAATGGATGCAAGTCCACACAGCAATGTTCTAGTAGAAAGCCTTATCACAGGAGTGGAGGCTGTTATAGCAGCAAAGGGGAGACCAACTCCATTTTAATGCCTATGATTTTAGAATGAGATGCCTGACGAGCAGGTGTCCACATACTTTTGGTCATGTAGTTTATTTATCTTCAGTTTGATAGTCGTTCCACGAAATGAGTCCCTTTCACATCCCTTTGACATTTTATGTAGAAATTGTGTACAAATATAACATTTTAAAAGCCTGTTGTATTAAATGAAATGCTCTGATTTCTAATATGAATCAAGACTTGCTAAAGTGGCATAATGCATTTAGGAATGTCCCTGTGTGAACCCTCTGTGACTTCTAGGAAGATTTTAACCTCCTTAACCCCAAATGCATTTAGGAATGTCCCTCTGTGAACCCTCTGTGACTTCTAGGAAGATTTTAACCTCCTTAACCCCAAATGCATTTAGGAATGTCCCTCTGTGCACCCTCTGTGACTTCTAGGAAGATTTTAACCTCCTTAATCCTAAAATGCATTTAGGAATGTCCCTCTGTGCACCCTCTGTGACTTCTAGGAAGATTTTAACCTCCTTAACCCCAAAATGCATTTAGGAATGTCCCTCTGTGAACCCTCTGTGACTTCTAGGAAGATTTTAACCTCCTTAACCCCAAAATGCATTTAGGAATGTCCCTCTGTGCACCCTCTGTGACTTCTAGGAAGATTTGAACCTCCTTAACCCCAAAATGTCTCCAAGTTTTCATCATAATTGTATCATTGCTAGTTGTTTCGTTAATATGACAAATACAGGTTGGAAGATTATTAATTATGTCATGTTTTTCATTTTCAGGTCACTGTGAACTGAACTCTCGTTTTGATATGATGAATCTGTTCCCTGTTGAAATATTTTTGTTCAAAGTGAACATTGAATAGTCAAATCTTGGTGTAGGGAGAAACACAAGCATTTCTCTACACCCGCAATAACATCTGCTAAAAGTGCGTGACCAATAAAATTTGATTTGATCATGTGAATGACCCATGTTCCAATTGAAGATTCTGGAGGCACTTTTATTTGTCTCACATTTCAGTTGGCTAAAACGGTCCAGTAGGATTCTTATGACACATATCACCAGTACAGTATTTCAATAATCTTTTCCACTCATATTGCTGACAGCAATATAACTGCCTCAAACGTTTATTACACTCTGAAGTGAACTGCTTAGCAGCTGAGCTGGCTTCAATGATGACCTTTATGTATGACCTTTTCTGTTTGGCCAGGAAGTTTCTGAGCGACCACTGAGCATCACTCAGGGCAAAATATACATACCCAACAAAGGGCTAAATGTAAGAAAAGAAATGTGCCTAATGATTTCCTCTGGTCTGAAATGGCAGAACACTGTTAGAACTCATCAGAAGACAGTGTGGAGAAACACAACTTGATTTAGACGTGGGGTATGAAACATTTTGTTATATCCTATATTCTGAAATGGTCAAAAAATGATGTGAATAGAGAATACACCCCCAAGTCAGGAACATTTACAAGCTGAACAACAAGCCTTATTGGAATGATGAGTTAAGGGACCTGTGGTCTGTAATGTGCAGAGCGGAGCACTTATTTATACAGTGTAAAGATAAGAATACAAGAGGCCATCTTAGAAAGCATGTGTTAGATAGAAGACTGCCTATTCTAACACAGATATCAGAGAGGGCAGTTATTAAACCGTGAGTAGATACAGATATAACATACTCTACAGTTCTGGAACCTAATAAGTTAGGAACAAAACAACACAAAAAATTCCAATGGAAGTCCAGGATGAGCAGGTGGAGGTTGAACTCTGATAACACACAGGTACTTAATGAAGAGCAGGGGAGGTTGAACTCTGATAACACACAGGTACTTAATGAAGAGAATGGGGGTTTGAACTCTGATAACACACAGGTACTTAATGAAGAGAATGGGGGTTTGAACTCTGATAACACACAGGTACTTAATGAAGAGCAGGGGGAGGTTGAACTCTGATAACACACAGGTACTTAATGAAGAGCAGGGGAGGTTGAACTCTGATAACACACAGGTACTTAATGAAGAGCAGGGGGAGGTTGAACTCTGATAACACACAGGTACTTAATGAAGAGCAGGGGGGAGAAGAAGGGGTTTGCAAGTTTGTTCTCAGGTAACAAAAATGTGGCATATTTTGAGTAAGAATTTTATAAAAACATGTTCACTGAAAACTTGAAAACACAATGTCAGAACCCTCTTATTTCTAGCATTATATATAACATTCCCAATATAAGAACAGAGTTTGGTAGGATATAATTACATATAACATTCCCAACATAAGAACAGAGTTTGGTAGGATATAATTTTATATCATGTTCCCAACATAAGAACAGAGTTTGGTAGGATATCATTTTATATAACGTTCCCAACATAAGAACAGAGTTTGGTAGGATATAGTTTTATATAACGTTCCCAACATAAGAACAGAGTTTGGTAGGATATAGTTTTATATAACGTTCCCAACATAAGAACAGAGTTTGGTAGGATATCATTTTATATAACGTTCCCAACATAAGAACAGAGTTTGGTAGGATATAGTTTTATATAACGTTCCCAACATAAGAACAGAGTTTGGTAGGATATCATTTTATATAACGTTCCCAACATAAGAACAGAGTTTGGTAGGATATCATTTTATATAACGTTCCCAACATAAGAATAGAGTTTGGTAGGATATCATTTTATATAACGTTCCCAACATAAGAACAGAGTTTGGTAGGATATAGTTTTATATAACGTTCCCAACATAAGAACAGAGTTTGGTAGGATATAGTTTTATATAACGTTCCCAACATAAGAATAGAGTTTGGTAGGATATCATTTTATATAACGTTCCCAACATAAGAACAGAGTTTGGTAGGATATAGTTTTATATAACGTTCCCAACATAAGAATAGAGTTTGGTAGGATATAGTTTTATATAACGTTCCCAACATAAGAATAGAGTTTGGTAGTATATCATTTTATATAACGTTCCCAACATAAGAATAGAGTTTGGTAGGATGTAGTTTTATATAACGTTCCCAACATAAGAACAGAGTTTGGTAGGATGTAGTTTTATATAACGTTCCCAACATAAGAACAGAGTTTGGTAGGATATAGTTTTATATAACGTTCCCAACATAAGAACAGAGTTTGGTAGGATATAGTTTTATATAACGTTCCCAACATAAGAACAGAGTTTGGTAGGATATCATTTTATATAACGTTCCCAACATAAGAACAGAGTTTGGTAGGATATCATTTTATATAACGTTCCCAACATAAGAACAGAGTTTGGTAGGATATAATTTTATATAACGTTCCCAACATAAGAACAGAGTTTGGTAGGATATCATTTTATATAACCTTCCCAACATAAGAACAGAGTTTGGTAGGATATAGTTTTATATAACGTTCCCAACATAAGAACAGAGTTTGGTAGGATATAGTTTTATATAACGTTCCCAACATAAGAACAGAGTTTGGTAGGATATAGTTTTATATAACGTTCCCAACATAAGAATAGAGTTTGGTAGGATATAGTTTTATATAACGTTCCCAATATAAGAATAGAGTTTGGTAGGATATCATTTTATATAACGTTCCCAACATAAGAATAGAGTTTGGTAGGATATAGTTTTATATAACGTTCCCAACATAAGAACAGAGTTTGGTAGGATATAGTTTTATATAACGTTCCCAACATAAGAACAGAGTTTGGTAGGATATCATTTTATATAACGTTCCCAACATAAGAATAGAGTTTGGTAGGATATAGTTTTATATAACGTTCCCAACATAAGAACAGAGTTTGGTAGGATATAGTTTTATATAACGTTCCCAACATAAGAATAGAGTTTGGTAGGATATAGTTTTATATAACGTTCCCAACATAAGAAAAGAGTTTGGTAGGATATCATTTTATATAACGTTCCCAACATAAGAATAGAGTTTGGTAGGATATAGTTTTATATAACGTTCCCAACATAAGAACAGAGTTTGGTAGGATATAGTTTTATATAACGTTCCCAACATAAGAACAGAGTTTGGTAGGATATAGTTTTATATAACGTTCCCAACATAAGAACAGAGTTTGGTAGGATATAGTTTTATATAACGTTCCCAACATAAGAACAGAGTTTGGTAGGATATAGTTTTATATAACGTTCCCAACATAAGAACAGAGTTTGGTAGGATATAGTTTTATATAACGTTCCCAACATAAGAATAGAGTTTGGTAGGATATAGTTTTATATAACGTTCCCAACATAAGAAAAGAGTTTGGTAGGATATCATTTTATATAACGTTCCCAACATAAGAATAGAGTTTGGTAGGATATAGTTTTATATAACGTTCCCAACATAAGAACAGAGTTTGGTAGGATATAGTTTTATATAACGTTCCCAACATAAGAACAGAGTTTGGTAGGATATAGTTTTATATAACGTTCCCAACATAAGAACAGAGTTTGGTAGGATATCATTTTATATAACGTTCCCAACACAAGAATAGAGTTTGGTAGGATATAGTTTTATATAACGTTCCCAACATAAGAACATAGTTTGGTAGGATGTAGTTTTATATAACGTTCCCAACATAAGAACAGAGTTTGGTAGGAGTGCTTTTAGCTTTGCCCCATCACCATGGAACATTTTACAAAAGGATATAAAGCTGGATCCTTTTATTCTGATTGATGATTTTGGACGGCTGTTTTGTTTTCTTTTAGGTACTCTGAGGGTCCTTTGGCTTGTTTTGGGTCTGAATACTTATCTAAATAAGGTATATCTGTTTTGTTTTTTTAATAAATGTGCAAAAATGTCTAAAACAGTTTCTCACTTCGGCATTATGAGCTATTGTGATGTCATTATGGGATATAGATGTGTAGATTGATGAGGAAAAAAGTGATTTAATCCATTTTAGAATAAGGCTATGCCGTAACAACATGTGGAGAAAGTCAAGGGGTTTGAATACTTTCCGAAGGCACTATATTTATGTGTTCCCTCTCTAGGGTTATTGTTATTGCTTGGATTACCTTATCTACTATTATGTATTGATATTGATTAATTCTTTATGCCCAGTGTCCACACAGCACATCAGTACAAGAAGCCCCATATCTGCTGGATACACTAGTTGAGCAGGGTGACCATCTGGAAGGATCCCATCAAGGCCTTTTCATTTCTTGGACTGTGATCTCATCTTCACTGCAGCCAAGGTTTATTGTTTGGTATATCTGCCAACGCAGCCTAATTCTGGCACTGATACCACTGTTATTAGACAATATATTTACTTGCCGTGTTTGTGGGTGGAAAGAAAATTAGCACCATGCAAACTAAACGTTTATGACATGAAGTTATTTTAATGTGCAAAGATCTTGCATGATATATGACCTGTGTTTTTGTATTTGAGGAAGATGTTTCTCTAAGCTCCAAACTTGCTCTGGGCAGAAGTTACCCTCTGGGATATGTGCAGCTGTCATACCCAACTAGACAACTGTGCATCTGACTTTACAGCCATGGTTTTCTCACAATGCAGTGAGCACTGTATCGTTGTATTTTAAAATGTTAGACAAACCACTTCTCATGAGACAATAGCTTGTCATTTAGTGGGTCAGGCCAATAGTCTACCCTTTTGCAGTGTGGCTTA
Source organism: Oncorhynchus keta (assembly GCF_023373465.1). Classification (NCBI taxonomy): domain Eukaryota; kingdom Metazoa; phylum Chordata; class Actinopteri; order Salmoniformes; family Salmonidae; genus Oncorhynchus; species Oncorhynchus keta. The sequence goes on along the minus strand of NW_026289081.1, from coordinate 49,312 downwards.
TCGAGGAAACGTACGGGGCGGGGGGCTATGCATTTATGTAAACAACAGCTGGTGCACGATATCTAAAGAAGCCTCAAGGTTTTGCTCGCCTGAGTTAGAGTATCTCACGATAAGCTCCAGACCACACTATCTACCTAGAGAGTTTTCATCTGTATGTTTTGTACATGTAGCTGTCTACATACCACCACAGAGTGAAGTTGGCACTCAAACCGCACTAAATGAGCTGTATTCCGCCATAAGCAAACGGGAAACGCTCATCCAGAGGCGACGCTCCTAGTGGCTTAAATCAGTTTTACAGAATTTCTATTGGCATGTTAAATGTGCAACCAGAGGGGAAAAAATTCTCGACCCCCTTTACCCCACACACAGAGACAAGGACAAAGCTCTCCCTCGCCCTCCATTTGGCAAATCTGACGCCATCCAAGATGGCGTAGCAGTCAGACGTCTTGTCGTGTCGTGTCCCTTGTATATATAGTTTTTTTAAACATATTTTTCTTCGCATATCTTTTAAAACATTTTGCTAAACCTCAACTTCTAAATACTCTCCTGCAAACCGCCTCACCCAATGTAGCGCGGATCTGCTTTTTTCTTCTAAAGTATTTACATTTACTTCGGATCCGGAACCCCTCAACTGAAGCTAGCCAGCTAACTACCAGCTATCAGTCAGCAAACCATTGCTAGCGGTCTTCAGCTAACCGGTCATCAGCTAACCTTTAGCTCGGAAAGCTCTCGCCAGTTCGAACAACGCGACTCTAACCAGAGCATAACGGACCTATTCTTTTTTTATCCTCTGATTCCCACCGGATTTCCACCGCAAACGGAACATTTTCAGCTGGATCTTCACAGCTAGCTAAATAACTAACCCTTCCCGGATGATTACTCCTGGCTAGCGTTTCGACCCATTTAGCTTGAAGCTAGCCCGGCCAGAGCTCCTGTGCTACCACCGAAGCATACTCCTGGGCTACAATATCAGGACCCACGACTGGTCTATCGATGTCACCGCATGAAGAGGCATAAACAGACTCACCCCATCGCGACGTCCTCCAAAGGCTAACTTTCTAGCCCTTGCTATCTCCTTGCTTGCTAATTCGGCCTGCTAACTGCTAGCTTGTTTAGCCCCGGTCCGCTAACTGCTACCTTGTTAGCACAGGCCTGCTAATCGTCTGAATCGCCGCGTCCCAACCACTCACTGGACCCATATTTACTTTCAATCTCTTTTCGATTTTTAATTAGTTTATACCTTCCGGTAACCTTCCTCACCCAATGTGATACGGAATCGCTACTATTTTTAAGTTTTAGAACACACTCAAGAACCTCCAGAAGCAAACCAGCTAACTAGCTACAAGCCATTTAGTCATTGTTAGCCACTGCTAGCGGCTTTTACCTTTTACCTTCTGCACAGCCAGACAGTTTGTTTAACCTGGATAATACTCGCCAGTCTAGCTTCCCTCCCCTGGACACTGATCACTTGGCTACATAGCTGATGCATGCTGGACTGTCCATTAATCACGGTACTCCATTCTGCTTGTTTATGTTTTATCTGTCGGCCCCAGCCGCACTTAGGCTCTGTGTGTAGTTAATCCAACTATGGTGGGGTGCGGGTACCTCCGCTGTACCCACACCCCACCATACCCCTGTCTACGCATTATGCCCTGAATATATTGTACCATGCCCAGAAATCTGCTCCGTTTATTCTCTGTCCCCACCGCTCTAGGCGACCAGTTTTGATAGCATTTAGCCGCACCCTCATTCTACTCCTCCTCTGTTCCGCGGGTGATGTGGAGGTAAACCCAGGCCCTGCATGTCCCCAGGCACCCTCATTTGTTGACTTCTGTGATCGAAAAGGTTTTCATGCATGTCAACATCAGAGGCCTCCTCCCTAAGTTTGTTTTACTCACTGCTTTAGCACACTCTGCTAACCCTGATGTCCTTGCCGTGTCTGAATCCTGGCTCAGGAAGGCCACCAAAAATTCTGAGATTTCCATACCCAACTATAAAATTTTCCGTCAAGATAGAACTGCCAAAGGGGGAGGAGTTGCAGTCTACTGCAGAGATAGCCTGCAAAGTAATACTTTCCAGGTCCATACCCAAACAATTCGAACTACTAATTTTGAAAATTACTCTCTCCAGAAATAAGTCTCTCACTGTTGCCGCCTGCTACCGACCCCCCTCAGCTCCCAGCTGTGCCCTGGACACCATTTGTGTATTGATCGCCCCCCATCTAGCTTCAGAGTTTGTTCTGTTAGGTGACCTAAACTGGGATATGCTTAACACCCCGGCAGTCCTACAATGTAAGCTAGATGCCCTCAATCTCACACAAATCATCAAGGAACCCACCAGGTACAACCCTAAATCTGTAAACAAGGGCACCCTCATAGACGTCATCCTGACCAACTGGCCCTCCAAATACACCTCCGCTGTCTTCAACCAGGATCTCAGCGATCACTGCCTCATTGCCTGTATCCGCTACGGAGCCGCAGTCAAACGACCACCCCTCATCACTGTCAAACGCTCCCTAAAACACTTCTGTGAGCAGGCCTTTCTAATCGACCTGGCCCGGGTATCCTGGAAGGACATTGACCTCATCCCATCAGTTGAGGATGCCTGGTCATTCTTTAAAAGTAACTTCCTCGCCATTTTAGATAAGAATGCTCCGTTCAAAAAATGCAGAACTAAGAACAGATATAGCCCGTGGTTCACTCCAGACCTGACTGCCCTCGACCAGCACAAAAACATCCTGTGGCGGACTGCAATAGCATTGAATAGTCCCCGCGATATGCAACTGTTCACGGAAGTCAGGAATGCTAAGGCCAGCTGCTTCAGGCAGAAATTTACATCCTGTAGCTCCAACTCCAAAAGGTTCTGGGACACTGTGAAGTCCATGGAGAACAAGAGCACCTCCTCCCAGCTGCCCACTGCACTGAGGCTAGGTAACACGGTCACCACCGATAAATCCATGATTATCGAAAACTTCAACAAGCATTTCTCAACGGCTGGCCATGCCTTCCGCCTGGCTACTCCAACCTCGGCCAACCGCTCCGACCCCCCCGCAGCTACTCGCCCAAGCCTCTCCAGGTTCTCCTTTACCCAAATCCAGATAGCAGATGTTCTGAAAGAGCTGCAAAACCTGGACCCAGACTCAGGAGCCTCGGTTTTTCGGATGACTGCCTTGCCTGGTTCACCAACTACTTTGCAGACAAAGTTCAGTGTGTCAAATCGGAGGGCATGCTGTCCGGTCCTCTGGCAGTCTCTATGGGGGTGCCATAGGGTTCAATCCTCGGGCCGACTCTTTTCTCTGTATATTTCAATGATGTTGCTCTTGCTGCGGGTGATTCCCTGATCCACCTCTACGCAGACGACACCATTCTATATACATCCGGCCCGTCCTTGGACACTGTGCTATCTAACCTCCAAACGAGCTTCAATGCCATACAACACTCCTTCCGTGGCCTCCAACTGCTCTTAAACGCTAGTAAAACCAAATGCATGCTTTTCAACCGTTCGCTGCCTACACCCGCACGCCTGACCAGCATCACCACCCTGGATGGTTCCGACCTTGAATATGTGGACATCTATAAGTACCTAGGTGTCTGGCTAGACTGTAAACTCTCCTTCCAGACTCATATTAAACATTTCCAATCGAAAATCAAATCTAGAGTCGGCTTTCTATTCCGCAACAAAGCCTCCTTCACTCACGCCGCCAAACTTACCCTAGTAAAACTGAATATCCTACCGATCCTCGACTTCGGCGATGTCATCTACAAAATTGCCTCCAACACTCTACTCAGCAAACTGGATGCAGTTTATCACAGTGCCATCCGTTTTGTCACTAAAGCACCTTATACCACCCACCACTGCGACCTGTATGCTCTAGTCGGCTGGCCCTCGCTACATATTCGTCGCCAGACCCACTGGCTCCAGGTCATCTACAAGTCCATGCTAGGTAAAGCTCCGCCTTATCTCAGTTCACTGGTCACGATGGCAACACCCATCCGTAGCACGCGCTCCAGCAGGTGTATCTCACTGATCATCCCTAAAGCCAACACCTCATTTGGCCGCCTTTCGTTCCAGTTCTCTGCTGCCTGTGACTGGAACGAATTGCAAAAAAAAGTTGGAGACTTTTATCTCCCTCACCAACTTCAAACATCTGCTATCTGAGCAGCTAACCGATCGCTGCAGCTGTACATAGTCTATCGGTAAATAGCCCACCCATTTTTACCTACCTCATCCCCATACTGTTTTTATTTATTTACTTTTCTGCTCTTTTGCACACCAATATCTCTACCTGTACATGACCATCTGATCATTTATCACTCCAGTGTTAATCTGCAAAATTGTAATTATTCGCCTACCTCCTCATGCCTTTTGCACACAATGTATATAGACTCCCCTTTTTTTCTACTGTGTTATTGACGTGTTAATTGTTTACTCCACGTGTAACTCTGTGTTGTCTGTTCACACTGCTATGCTTTATCTTGGCCAGGTCGCAGTTGCAAATGAGAACTTGTTCTCAACTAGCCTACCTGGTTAAATAAAGGTGAAATAAAAAAATAAATTTAAAAAACTCTATCTTCCTGATTCCTGCTTACAAGCCAAAATTAAAGCAGGAATCACCAGTGACTCTGTCTATAAAAAAGTGGTCAGATGAAGCATATGCTAAACTACAGGACTGTTTTGCTATCACAGACTGGAATATGTTCTGGGATTATTCAGATGGCATTGAGGAGTACACCACATCAGTCACTGGCTTTATCAATAAGTGTGCCGAGGACGTCGTTCCCACTGTGACTGTATGTACATACCCCAACCAGAAGCCACGGATTACAGGCAACATTCACACTGAGCTAAAGGGTAGAGCTGCCACTTTCAAGGAGCGGGACTCTAACCCAGAAGCTTTTAAGAAATCCCACTATGCCCTCCGACGAACCATCAAACAGGCAAAGCGTCAATACAGGACTAAGATTGAATCGTAGTACACCGGCTCCGATGCTCATCGGATGTGGCAGGGCTTGCAAACTATTAGACTTACAAAGGAAAGCACAGCTGCGAGCTGCCTAGTGACACAAGCCTACCAGATGAGCTAAATTACTTCTATGCTCGCTTCTAGGCAAGTAACACTGAAACATGCATGAGAGCATCAGCTATTCCGGATGACTTTGCGATCACGCTCTCCACAGCCTGGTCACCGACAACGATGTGACAGCCAATAGGGAGGAGGTCAGAGTGGACAACATCCTCTCCCTCAACGTGATCAAGACTAAGGAGATGATTGTGGACCACAGGAAAAGGAGGACCGAGCACACCCCCATTCTCATCGACGGGGTTGTAGTAGAGCAAGTTGAGAGCTTAAAGTTCCTTGGCGTCCACATCACCAATAAACTAACATGGTCCAAGCACACCAAGACAGTGGTGAAGAGGGCACAACAAAACCTATTCCCCCTCAGGAGACTGAAAAGATTTGTCATGGGTCCTCAGATCCTCAAAAAGGTTTTACAGCTGCACAACCGAGGGTTTGCCGTCACTGCCTGATATGGCAACTGCTCTGCCTCCGACCGCAAGGCACTACAGAGGGTAATGCGTACGGCCCAGTACATCACCGTGGCCAAGCTTACTGCCATCCAGGACCTCTACACCAGGCGGTGTCAGAGGAAGACCCTAAAAATTGTCAAAGACCCCAGCCACCCGAGTCAAGGTGTGTTCTCCCTGCTACCGCACGGCAAGCGGTACCAGAGCGCCAGGTCTAGGTCCAAGAGGCTTCTAAACAGCTTCTACCCCCAAGCCATAAGACTCCTGAACACCTAATCAAATGGCTACCCAGACTTTTTGCACCCCCCCCCCCATCCCCACGCTGCTGCTACTCTCTGTTATTATCTATTCATAGCCACTTTAATAACCCTACCTGCATGTACAAATTACCTCAATACCGGTGCCCCCTGTATATAGCCGGTACTCCCTGTATATAGCCGGTACACCCTGTATATAGCCTCCACATTGACTCTGTACCGGTACCTCCTGTATATAGACTCCACATTGACACATTGACACATTGACTCTGTACCGGTACCCCCTGTATATAGCCTCCACATTGACTCTGTACCGGTACCCCCTGTATATAGCCTCCACATTGACTCTGTACCGGTACCCCCTGTATATAGCCTCCACATTGACTCTGTACCGGTACCCCCTGTATATAGCCTCCACATTGACTCTGTACCGGTACCCCCTGTATATAGCCTCCACATTGACTCTGTACCGGTACCCCCTGTATATAGCCTCCACATTGACTCTGTACCGTAACCCCCTGTATATAGCCTCCACATTGACTCTGTACCGGTACCCCCTGTATATAGCCTCCACATTGACTCTGTACCGGTACCCCCTGTATATAGCCTCCACATTGACTCTGTACCGGTACCCCCTGTATATAGCCTCCACATTGACTCTGTACCGGTACCCCCTGTATATAGCCTCCACATTGACTCTGTACCGGTACCCCCTGTATATAGCCTCCACATTGACTCTGTACCGGTACCCCCTGTATATAGCCTCCACATTGACTCTGTACCGGTACCCCCTGTATATAGCCTCCACATTGTCTCTGTACCGGTACCCCCTGTATATAGCCTCCACATTGACTCTGTACCGGTACCCCCTGTATATAGCCTCCACATTGTCTCTGTACCGGTACCCCCTGTATATAGCCTCCACATTGACTCTGTACCGGTACCCCCTGTATATAGCCTCCACATTGACTCTGTACCGGTACCCCCTGTATATAGCCTCCACATTGACTCTGTACCGGTACCCCCTGTATATAGCCTCCACATTGACTCTGTACCGGTACCCCCTGTATATAGCCTCCACATTGACTCTGTACCGGTACCCCCTGTATATAGCCTCCACATTGACTCTGTACTGGTACCCCCTGTATATAGCCTCCACATTGACTCTGTACCGGTACCCCCTGTATATAGCCTCCACATTGACTCTGTACCGGTACCCCCTGTATATAGCCTCCACATTGACTCTGAACCGGTACCCCCTGTATATAGCCTCCACATTGACTCTGTACCGGTACCCCCTGTATATAGCCTCCACATTGACTCTGTACCGGTACCCCCTGTATATAGCCTCCACATTGACTCTGTACTGGTATCCCCTGTATATAGTCTCCACATTGACTCTGTACCGGTACACCCTGTATATAGCCTCCACATTGACTCTGTACCGGTACCCCCTGTATATAGCCTCCACATTGACTCTGTACCGGTACCCCCTGTATATAGCCTCCACATTGACTCTGTACTGCTATCCCCTGTATATAGTCTCCACATTGACTCTGTACCGGTACCCCCTGTATATAACCTCCACATTGACTCTGTACTGGTATCCCCTGTATATAGTCTCCACATTGACTCTGTACCGGTACACCCTGTATATAGCCTCCACATTGACTCTGTACCGGTACCCCCTGTATATAGCCTCCACATTGACTCTGTACCGGTACCCCCTGTATATAGCCTCCACATTGACTCTGTACTGCTATCCCCTGTATATAGTCTCCACATTGACTCTGTACCGGTACCCCCTGTATATAACCTCCACATTGACTCTGTACCGGTACCCCCTGTATATAGCTCCGCTATTGTTATTTACTGCTGCTCTTTAATTATTTGTTTTTCTTATCTCATACTTTTTGGGGGGTATTTTCTTAAAACTGCATTGTTGGTTAAGGGCTTGTAAGTAAGCATTTCACTGTAAGGTCTACTACACCTGTTGTATTCAGCATTTCACTGTAAGGTCTACTACACCTGTTGTATTCAGCATTTCACTGTAAGGTCTACTACACCTGTTGTATTCAGCATTTCACTGTAAGGTCTACTACACCTGTTGTATTCAGCATTTCACTGTAAGGTCTACTACACCTGTTGTATTCAGCATTTCACTGTAAGGTCTACTACACCTGTTGTATTTGGCAGATGTGATGTGTTGGGACTTTATCAGAAGTGCAGTGACATTTAGTGTGACGTTTATCCTAACTGAGTGCAGTGAACCACTTCTATATGGAAATGAAAGGGGTGTAAAAAGGCAGAGGAGAGGTGATTGGGTAGTGGTAACAGGTTTGGAGGATAGGGGCGTGGTAACAGGTTTGGAGGTTAGGGGAGTGGTAACAGGTTTGGAGGATAGGGGCGTGGTAACAGGTTTGGAGGATAGGGGAGTGGTAACAGGTTTGGAGGATAGGGGAGTGGTAACAGGTTTGGAGGATAGGGGAGTGGTAACAGGTTTGGAGGATAGGGGAGTGGTAACAGGTTTGGAGGATAGGGGAGTGGTAACAGGTTTGGAGGATAGGGGAGTGGTAACAGGTTTGGAGGATAGGGGAGTGGTAACAGGTTTGGAGGATAGGGGAGTGGTAACAGGTTTGGAGGATAGGGGAGTGGTAACAGGTTTGGAGGATAGAGGAGTGGTAACAGGTTTGGAGGATAGGGGAGTGGTAACAGGTTTGGAGGATAGGGGAGTGGTAACAGGTTTGGAGGATAGGGGAGTGGTAACAGGTTTGGAGGATAGGGGCGTGGTAACAGGTTTGGAGGATAGGGGCGTGGTAACAGGTTTGGAGGATAGGGTAGTGGGAACAGGTTTGGAGGATAGGGAGTGGTAACAGGTTTGGAGGATAGGGGGGAGTGGTAACAGGTTTGGAGGATAGGGGCGTGGTAACAGGTTTGGAGGATTGGGGAGTGGTAACAGGTTTGGAGGATAGGGGAGTGGTAACAGGTTTGGAGGATAGGGGAGTGGTAACAGGTTTGGAGGATTGGGGAGTGGTAACAGGTTTGGAGGATAGAGGAGTGGTAACAGGTTTGGAGGATAGGGGAGTGGTAACAGGTTTGGAGGATAGGGGAGTGGTAACAGGTTTGGAGGATAGGGGAGTGGTAACAGGTTTGGAGGATAGGGGAGTGGTAACAGGTTTGGAGGATAGGGGAGTGGTAACAGGTTTGGAGGATAGGGGAGTGGTAACAGGTTTGGAGGATAGGGGAGTGGTAACAGGTTTGGAGGATAGGGGAGTGGTAACAGGTTTGGAGGATTGGGGAGTGGTAACAGGTTTGGAGGATAGAGGATTGGTAACAGGTTTGGAGGATAGGGGAGTGGTAACAGGTTTGGAGGATAGGGGAGTGGTAACAGGTTTGGAGGATAGGGGAGTGGTAACAGGTTTGGTAGATAGGGGAGTGGTAACAGGTTTGGAGGATAGGGGAGTGGTAACAGGTTTGGAGGATAGGGGAGTGGTAACAGGTGTGGAGGATAGGGGAGTGGTAACAGGTTTGGAGGATAGGGGAGTGGTAACAGGTTTGGAGGACAGGGCGTGGTAACATGTTTGGAGGATAGGGGAGTGGTAACAGGTTTGGAGGATAGGGGAGTGGTAACAGGTTTGGAGGACAGGGGCGTGGTAACAGGTTTGGAGGATAGGGGAGTGGTAACAGGTTTGGAGGATAGGGGAGTGGTAACAGGTTTGGAGGATAGGGGAGTGGTAACAGGTTTGGAGGATAGGGGAGTGGTAACAGGTTTGGAGGATAGGGGAGTGGTAACAGGTTTGGAGGATAGGGGAGTGGTAACAGGTGTGGAGGATAGGGGAGTGGTAACAGGTTTGGAGGATAGGGGAGTGGTAACAGGTTTGGAGGACAGGGCGTGGTAACAGGTTTGGAGGATAGGGGAGTGGTAACAGGTTTGGAGGATAGGGCGTGGTAACAGGTTTGGAGGACAGGGGCGTGGTAACAGGTTTGGAGGATAGGGGAGTGGTAACAGGTTTGGAGGATAGGGAGTGGTAACAGGTTTGGAGGATAGGGGCGTGGTAACAGGTTTGGAGGATAGGGGAGTGGTAACAGGTTTGGAGGATAGGGCGTGGTAACAGGTTTGGAGGATAGGGGAGTGGTAACAGGTTTGGAGGATAGGGGATTGGTAACAGGTTTGGAGGATAGGGGAGTGGTAACAGGTTTGGAGGATAGGGGAGTGGTAACAGGTTTGGAGGATAGGGGAGTGGTAACAGGTTTGGAGGATAGGGGAGTGGTAACAGGTTTGGAGGATAGGGGAGTGGTAACAGGTTTGGAGGATAGGGGAGTGGTAACAGGTTTGGAGGATAGGGGAGTGGTAGCAGGTTTGGAGGATAGGGGAGTGGTAACAGGTTTGGAGGATAGGGGAGTGGTAACAGGTTTGGAGGACAGGGGCGTGGTAACAGGTTTGGAGGATAGGGGAGTGGTAGTAACAGGTTTGGAGGATAGGGGAGTAGTAACATGTTCGGAGGATAGGGGAGTGGGAACAGGTTTGGAAGATAGGGGAGTGGTAACAGGTTTGGAGGATAGGGGAGTGGTAACAGGTTTGGAGGACAGGGGCGTGGTAACAGGTTTGGAGGATAGGGGAGTGGTAGTAACAGGTTTGGAGGATAGGGGAGTGGTAACAGGTTCGGAGGATAGGGGAGTGGTAACAGGTTTGGAGGATAGGGGAGTGGTAACAGGTTTGGAGGATAGGGGAGTGGTAACAGGTTTGGAGGACAGGGGCGTGGTAACAGGTTTGGAGGATATGGGCGTGGTAACAGGTTTGGAGGATAGGGGAGTGGTAACAGGTTTGGAGGATAGGGGAGTGGTAACAGGTTTGGAGGATAGGGGAGTGGTAACAGGTTTGGAGGATAGGGGAGTGGTAACAGGTTTGGAGGATAGGGGAGTGGTAACAGGTTTGGAGGATAGGGGAGTGGTAACAGGTTTGGAGGATAGGGGAGTGGTAGCAGGTTTGGAGGATAGGGGAGTGGTAACAGGTTTGGAGGATAGGGGAGTGGTAACAGGTTTGGAGGATAGGGGAGTGGTAACAGGTTTGGAGGACAGGGGCGTGGTAACAGGTTTGGAGGATAGGGGAGTGGTAGTAACAGGTTTGGAGGATAGGGGAGTGGTAACAGGTTCGGAGGATAGGGGAGTGGTAACAGGTTTGGAGGATAGGGGAGTGGTAACAGGTTTGGAGGATAGGGGAGTGGTAACAGGTTTGGAGGACAGGGGCGTGGTAACAGGTTTGGAGGATAGGGGCGTGGTAACAGGTTTGGAGGATAGGGGAGTGGTAACAGGTTTGGAGGATAGGGGAGTGGTAACAGGTTTGGAGGATAGGGGAGTGGTAACAGGTTTGGAGGATAGGGGAGTGGTAACAGGTTTGGAGGATAGGGGAGTGGTAACAGGTTTGAAAAATTGAAAATGTTCCTGTCTGTGTGTAACCTTCATTTAACTAGTGACATGACCCTTCACAACAAGTTGATTTTGCCAAAGATTGTGTATTATATTGACCAGATATTCGAGTGACCACTCTAACAATGGAAATACATGTCCTCAAAGATGGAAAGCAGGTGGGAGGAGGCGAGACGAGGTGGGAACAATTTAGCCAATGAAAGGGCAGATACTGTGTGTTAACAACAGATAGATAGAGGACTCATATTTGTATCTGTGCCATTATAGTGGCTGTGACAGCATGGGCAGTGCCATTGAGGCACTCCATTTTAGAGTGGTCAATTATATTCTTCTTCATTGGCTGATGGCTCCCAACTCATAGGAATCCCAACCTGATTTCTAGTAATTAAGGGATAAATTGAAGGTTTTGATCATTTGATTTAGCTGAACCCACTGTGTTAGTGCTGGGGTGGAATTAAAGCCTGCACAACATGTGGATGGGCTGTCCAGAACAGGAGTTGAAGCCCCCTGATATACTGTTATTAACTGGATGGTCTGTCCAGAACAGGAGTTGAAGCCCCCTGATATACTGTTATTAACTGGATGGTCTGTCCAGAACAGGAGTTGAAGCCCCCTGATATACTGTTATTAACTGGATGGTCTGTCCAGAACAGGAGTTGAAGCCCCCTGATATACTGTTATTAACTGGATGGTCTGTCCAGAACAGGAGTTGAAGCCCCCTGATATACTGATATTAACTGTCAGAGGTCATTAAGCAGTTGAGGAAACTGTCATTATCAAACTGTGATTGTACATTTGTATTTTAGCAGGGCTTTGGGGGGATCGGATAGTAACTGTTGATGCAATGTATTTTGTTCCTTAAAAAGACCTGCAAAGTAGTTTTGCCTGAGACGCCCCAGAGCCTTGGATCACATCAGCATTTCTTTTACATGATTCAATCCATTAAAATGTCAAAGCCACAAAAAATCTAAATCTGGATGTGGTATGTCACATGCTGTGGCATGGATCCACAAAACAGCCAATCTTGGCTCGGTTAATTCAGATTTTATTTTCCATATTACATATCTCACTGTAAATCTATTACGGTGTCAGCAATGTGATGACCTCATGGCCGATTAATAAGGTCAAAATAATGTGCTGGCCTGTATCAGATCTCTCTGTGGTCCACAGTAAAGGTATGAGGTGTTCACCTTTCAGCATGCAGTGTGAAGTCAATGGAGGGATAAATGTAATATTAATCTAATACATTTACAAGGAGAAACACGTGGATCAAATGGGGAGCTGTTGTGTTTTACAGAAAGCTTTACAGATCTTTGGACTAACAAGTCCACAGTTTATTACCCCCTGCCTAGTGACCTTCTCCAACCATGACCGTGATCCAGAACTGGCTGCCTAAAGTAGTTTGGGATTTCTTCATGACCCTGCCTCATAGAGATGGTATCAAACAGGCTGAGCTGTTCTTGAAACTCCAATTTGATCCCAAAACAGTCAAAGCAAACTCAGATAATTTACAAGCCAATATGACCATGTTCAGAAACAGGTGTGTCAGAAATACATCCAGCTTCCACAGCAATTTATCTCAGGTCATTTGGCTTTGCTTTATTGGAAGATCTGCTGCCATTTGCACCAGAGGATATGTGTCTGTGACCATACAGACTCCACTAGACACCAGAGGATATGACCATACAGACTCCACTAGACACCAGAGGATATGACCATACAGACTCCACTAGACACCAGAGGATATGACCATACAGACTCCACTAGACACCAGAGGATATGACCATACAGACTCCACTAGACACCAGAGGATATGACCATACAGACTCCACTAGACACCAGAGGATATGACCATACAGACTCCACTAGACACCAGAGGGTGTGACCATACAGACTCCACTAGACACCAGAGGATATGACCATACAGACTCCACTAGACACCAGAGGATATGACCATACAGACTCCACTAGACACCAGAGGATGTGACCATACAGACTCCACTAGACACCAGAGGATGTGACCATACAGACTCCACTAGACACCAGAGGATATGACCATACAGACTCCACTAGACACCAGAGGATATGACCATACAGACTCCACTAGACACCAGAGGATATGTCCATACAGACTCCACTAGACACCAGAGGATATGACCATACAGACTCCACTAGACACCAGAGGATATGACCATACAGACTCCACTAGACACCAGAGGATATGACCATACAGACTCCACTAGACACCAGAGGATATGACCATACAGACTCCACTAGACACCAGAGGATATGACCATACAGACTCCACTAGACACCAGAGGATATGACCATACAGACTCCACTAGATGGCCCCACCAATAATCGATGTTTAGAAGTGGGAACACTTCACATTTATTCCCCAAATTGGAAGACTGATTTAAATCATGGGAAAATGGAAAGTGTTCCTGTCTGTGTGTAACCTTCATTTAACAAGGCAAGTCAGTTTAGAACAAATTCTTCTTTACAATGACGGCCTACACCGGCCAAACCCAGACGACGCTGGGCCAGTATTGTGCGCCTGTCTGCATGTTGTAAGATAATACACAACGCAGAGGACTAGAGGTCAATAAGGAATTTATGATCAATGGAAATAGTTGTTTTTCAGTTCAAACTCTGTGTAGGAATGTCAGTCCTGGACTCATTGCTACATGTGGAAAGTTTCCATTGGTTTGCATGGTCTATATATTAAGCCTGAAACAGGATACTTGTTATTTGGACATTGGCCCCATTTTACTGTAAGGAATTCTAATTGGTCAACCACAGGCTAGGGTTGGAGGTTATACATTACACCCTGTCCCTTTGTTCTGTGGAGAGAATCACTGTGGAGAGAATCACTGAGGAGAGAATCACTGAGGAGAGAATCACTGAGGAGAGAATCATTGAGGAGAGAATCATTGAGGAGAGAATCACTGAAGACAGGGGAGAATGAACATGTACTTCTCAAGCATCTATGATTTGTCCTCTTTGAATAAACCTAATTTTCTTCCCCTGATTTGCTTTGGGGTCTGTGTTATTGAAGAGTAACATCAACTGCTTACAAAGTGAATGAGTTGAATAGAAGGTGTTGAAAAGAAGGATGTCCAGTTTAACTGCTGCTTTGGTAATAGCTTTGACCTCTGTAGTAGGAACCTCTGCTTCATAGTCCTGCAATTTATCAAACATCAAACAGTCATAATAACAGTCAACTTTAATATCGAAATCATCTAAATCATTTTGTACTCAACTTGTTGGATCAGAATCAAGGTTGTGTTCATTAGGTAAAGTGTAGCAAAACATTAAGAAGCTGGCGGCCTCCGGCTGCTTATGAAGCGTTGATCAATGCTCAGTGTTCAATAAAAAATCTTTCTACCATCACATCTAAGCCAATATGTCGACAATTCCAATTACATTTAGCAAATTAACCTGTATGGAGTTACACAAAACACTGTCCGCCTCTCATCATGTTCCGTTCAGCCGCTAACGAGAACCACATACCAGATTATTAACAGGGTCATTAAGGTCACAATGTTATTTCTCAAATATGCTTTAAGATGCAAATGTCAAATATATCTCAACATTCCTACCAAACTCCAAAGGACCCTTCTATGGATTAAATGTTGTGAAAATCCCCCAAAATCAAGGCATTTTCTTCTAGTTTGGTGAGGAGTCACCCTAATAGCTACAATAATGTGGCATACAGACTGTGACTTTATATCTAACCTTCCTTTCTCAAGTAGTTAACGCTTCCTCTTTCTGAGTCTGTTATCATGTTTCAGGTTTCATGTTCAGACAGTGTCGAAGAAACAAACGTTTATTTCTAAAACCTGGCGGGCAAAAAGCAGGTGAAAAGCAGGCAAGGGTCAATAATCCAGAGAGGTGGGATACAGAACGGCAGGCAGGCTCAGGGTCAGGGGTCAATAATCCAGAGAGGTGGGGTACAGAACGGCAGGCAGGCTCAGGGTCAGGGCAGGCAGAATGGTCAAAACAGGGAAGGATTTGAAAACAGGAGCAAGAAACAGGCAGGGGAACAAACACTGCAAAAAAATTTAAAACATTTCAAATGGAAAAGTGGTGCGTGCATACTATGTATTCACCTCTGCTATGAAAGCTTGAAAATAAGATATGGTGCAACCAATTACCTTTAGAAGTCACAGAATTAGTTAAATAAAGTCCACCTGTTTGCAATCTAAGTGTCACATGATCTCAGTATATATACACCTGTTCTGAAAGGCCCAGAGTCTGCAACACCACTAAGCAAGGGGCACCACCAAGCAAGTGGCACTCTAAAGACCAAGGAGCCTGAAGGAGCTGCAAAGCTCCACAACAGAGATTGGAGTATCTGTCCATAGGACCACTTTAAGCCGTACACTCCACAGAGAGGGGCTTTACTGAAGTGTGGCCAGAAAAAAATCTATTGCTTAAAGAAAAAAATAAACAAACACTTTTATTGTTCACCAAAAGGCATGTGGAAGACACCACAAACATATGGAAGAAGGTACTTTGGTCAAATGAGACTAAAATTGAGCTTTTTGGCCATCAAGGAAAATGCTATGTCTGGCACAAACCCAACACCTTTCATCGCCCCGAACACCATCCCACAGTGAAGCATGATGGTGGCAGCATCATACTGTGGGGATGTTTTTCATTGGCAGGGACTGGGAAACTGGTCAGAATTGAAGGAACGACAGATGGCGCTAAATACAGGGAAATTCTTGAGGGAAACCTGTTTCAGTCTTCCAGAGATTTGAGACTGGGAAGGAGGTTCACCTTCCAGCAGGGCAATAACCCTAAGCATACTGCTAAAGCAACACTTAAGTGGTTGAATGGGAAACATTTAAATGTCTTGGAATGGCTTAGTCAAAGCCCAGACCTCAATCCAATTGAGAATCTGTGGTATGACTTAAAGATTGCTCTACACCAGCGGAACCTATCCAGCTTCAAAGCGCTGCAGCAGTTTTGGCTTGATGAATGGGCCAAAATCCCATTGGCTAGATGTGCCAAGCTCATAGAGACATACCTATGAGCTTGGCACATCTAGTGACCATGCATAGATTGGACTATAGTGTTGGCAGTTGCACTTTTCCCTCAGCTTGGGCTCAGTCACCTGGGGCCTAGAAAGGGGAGAGGTCAGGCTTGTCTTTCACATGTCCCTGGTGCTATGCAGAATATCAGAAAGGGAAGAGGACAGAATGGAACGTTGTCTTCATATGTGAATGTGTCTTTACCTATTCTTAAACCATGGGAAGGGATGGCGTGATTAATGGGGAACCAATTACTTGTCTCCACAATGTCGATCGCTGCCCAGTCACTCCCTCCTTTTCCCATTGGGGGGAGGTGTATGGCAGTGTCTGGAACCATTGGATGTCATCTCTGATCTTACACTTATCCTGGGATAGTGTATGACCTAGAGGCTCACTCCCTTCAGTGAGATTGACCAGGAGTGGGTTCAAGAGGGGTTTTTACTTGAGATGGGAGTATCTGGAGTTGATAATTGATATATGCCATTGCATGAGTTGGTGTTTTTGTACTATGAAGTACCAGGAATGAGATTAGAACCTCGTCTGAGGGACCAAACTCAACGATAATTAACAGTGAATGTTATCTGGCTAAGGGATACTCCTTTCTCAAGAAAAAATATTTATTTGTGAACAGTTCCTAAGATCTGTGATTCGTCATGTAAGTTTAGGGGTGTGTATCTTGGCTATAAAAGATCTTTGTACTTTTCTGTTGGTATTTCTCAATGGTTCATTAGAAATAGTGAATTGTTGAAAGTCAAATGCTATCACAAAGCGTATTATTATTATTAAAGATGTAGTTTAAGTATATCTCTGGCTGGTGTGTAGTTTGTAACTCTCCGCATTTGGTAAAGCAGAAATATGCCACCACACCAGTCTACTAGCCATCGCAGATCCACTTTTCTTTTGCTGTTGGTTTTGTCTTTGTTTTCACACACCTGTTTTCCATTTCACAATGATTTGTTCTTCTATTTAAACCCTTTGTTTCACCCATGGTGTTGTGCGGGAATGTTACATATTCAGTTAGGTTCATTTTGATGGCTGTTTTTTTTTTGACGGGTGCTGTGGTCACCCGTGCGTTATCTTTACCGTTTTGGTCAAGTGTAATTGTTACCTTGTTGAGTAAAGTACATTGCTCACTCATTCTGCTCTCCCGCGCCTGACTTCATGCCCCAGCTACACCCACCTTCTGACAATAGGAATAAGGTGGAATCATATTACACAGCATAATTAGGGGACCGAGTGGAGCAGTGATCTAAGGCACTGCACCGTAGTGCTAGAAGCTTCACTACAGACCCGGGTTTGATCCTGGGCTGTATCACAACTGGCCGTAATCGGGAGTCCCATAGGGCGGTGCACAATTGGCCCAGCATCAACCGGGTTAGGGGCGGGTTTGGCCGGGGTAGACCGTCATTATAAATAAGAATTTGTTCTTGACTGACTTGCCTAGTTAAATAAATAAAAAAGCATCCACCGAATGTGACAAGGCCTACAGTCCATTGTGGATTACAAAAGAAGACCCAGCCATGATATGCCAAATGATGCCTCTCTACCAGACGAACTTAATGCATTTTACGCTTCGACAATAAGAACATGGTGCAGGGTGTGAGGGCCGCCACTGACCCAGAGGATAGGGTGATCACTCTCTGAGGCCAACGTGTGTAAGGTCTTCAATCAGGTCAACACCCGCAAAGCCCTACGGTATTCCAGGGTGCATTCTCAGAGCAAAGCCCCGGGGCCCTACGGTATTCCAGGGTGCATTCTCAGAGCAAAGCCCCGGGGCCCTACGGTATTCCAGGGTGCATTCTCAGAGCAAAGCCCCAGGGCCCTACGGTATTCCAGGGTGCATTCTCAGAGCAAAGCCCCGGGGCTCTACAGTATTCCAGGGTGCATTCTCAGAGCAAAGCCCCAGGGCCCTACGGTATTCCAGGGTGCATTCTCAGAGCAAAGCCCCGGGGCTCTACAGTATTCCAGGGTGCATTCTCAGAGCGTGCGCAGAACAGCTGGCAGGCATATTCATGGTCATTCTCAACCTCTTTTCGTCCCCACGTGTTTTAAGATGATCATCATTATTCCTGTTCACAAAAACTCCAAGGCTTCATGCCACATGACTACCACCCTGTAGCGCTCACATCTGTAATCATGCAGTGCTTTGAGAGACTGGTTATGGCACACATCAACTTCAACATCCCAGACAGCCTAGATCCACTCCAATATGCATACCACAACAACAGATCAATAGATAATGCAATATCAATTGTACTCCACACTGCCCTCACCCACCTACATAAGAAACATACTGTACAGTGCATTCGGAAAGTATTCAGACCCACTGAATTTTGACATCTTATTATGTTACAGACTAAATTGTTTTTTCCCCCTCATCAATCTACACACAATACCCCATAATGAAAAAGCAAATCTATAAAAATGTAAAACTGAAATGTCACATTTACATAAGTATTCAGACCCATTACTCAGTACAGACCCAGTACTTTGGCAGCAATTACAGCCTCTAGTCTTCTTGGGTATGACGCTACATGCTTGGCACATCTGTTTTTGGGGAGTTTCTCCCATTCTTCTTTTGTTTCTCATGGTCTAAGAGTCCAAGTGGGCTGTCATGTGCTTTTTACGGAGGAGTGGCTTCCTTCTTGCCACTCACTCCATAAAGACCTGATTGGTGGAGTGCTGCAGAGATGGGTTGTCCTTCTGGAAGGTTCTCCCATCTCCACAGAGGAACTCTAGAGCTCTGTCAGAGTGACCATTGGTTTCTTGGTCACCTCCCTGACCAAGGCCCTTCTCCCCCAATTGCTCAGTTTGGCCGGGCGGCCAGCTCTAGGAAGAGTCTTGGTGGTTCTTCTTCCATTTAAGAATGATGGAGGCCACTGTGCTCTTGGGGATCTTCAATGCTTTTTTTGTACCTTTCCCCAGATCTGTACCTCGACACAATCCTGTCTCTCTACAGACAATTCCTTCATCCTCATGGCTTGGTTTTTGCTCTGACATGTACTGTCAACTTTAGGACCTTATATAGACAGGTGTGTGCATTTCCAAATAATGTCCAATCAATTGAATTTACCACAGATGGACTCCAATCAAGTTGTAGAAACATCTCAAGGATGATAAATGGAAACAGGACAACAGCCTCTCCAACGCGAAAGTAACACCAAGGAGCTGATCGGTGGACTACAGAAAACATAGGGCGAGCAGTGGAGCGGGTTGATATTTTCAAGTTCCTCGGGGGAACAAATCATTAAGGATTTTAAAAATGGTCCACACACACGAGCACACTCGTGTCTCTTCTAACCTCATAAGGTTGAAAAGGTTTGGCACTGGCTCTGAAATCCTACAAAAGTTCTACAGCTGCACCATTGAGAGCATCTTGACTGGCTGCGTCACCGCCTGGTATGGCAACAGCACCGCCCTCGATCACAGCCCAGTAGACAGCCCAGTAGACAGCCCAGTAGACAGCCCAGTAGTCAGCCCAGTAAACAGCCCAGTAGACAGCCCAGTAGACAGCCCAGTAGACAGCCCAGTAGACAGCCCAGTAGACAGCCCAGTAGACAGCCCAGTAGTCAGCCCAGTAAACAGCCCAGTAGACAGCCCAGTAGACAGCCCAGTAGACAGCCCAGTAGTCAGCCCAGTAAACAGCCCAGTAGACAGCCCAGTAGTCAGCCCAGTAGACAGCCCAGTAGACAGCCCAGTAGTCAGCCCAGTAAACAGCCCAGTAGACAGCCCAGTAAACAGCCCAGTAGACAGCCCAGTAGACAGCCCAGTAGACAGCCCAGTAAACAGCCCAGTAGACAGCCCAGTAGACAGCCCAGTAGACAGCCCAGTAGACAGCCCAGTAGACAGCCTAGTAGACAGCCCAGTAGACAGCCCAGTAGACAGCCCAGTAGACAGCCCAGTAGACAGCCCAGTAGTCAGCCCAGTAGACAGCCCAGTAGACAGCCCAGTAGACAGCCCAGTAGACAGCCCAGTAGACAGCCCAGTAGACAGCCCAGTAGACAGCCTAGTAGACAGCCCAGTAGACAGCCCAGTAGACAGCCCAGTAGACAGCCCAGTAGACAGCCCAGTAGACAGCCCAGTAGACAGCCCAGTAGACAGCCCAGTAGACAGCCCAGTAGACAGCCCAGTAGACAGCCCAGTAGACAGCCCAGTAGACAGCCTAGTAGACAGCCCAGTAAACAGCCCAGTAAACAGCCCAGTAGACAGCCCAGTAGACAGCCCAGTAGACAGCCCAGTAGACAGCCCAGTAGACAGCCCAGTAGACAGCCCAGTAGACAGCCCAGTAGACAGCCCAGTAGACAGCCCAGTACAGCCTAGTAGACAGCCCAGTAGACAGCCCAGTAGACAGCCCAGTAGACAGCCCAGTAGACAGCCCAGTAAACAGCCCAGTAGACAGCCCAGTAGACAGCCCAGTAGACAGCCCAGTAGACAGCAGTCCTCCCTGCCATCCAGGACCTCTATATCAGGCGGTGTGAAAGGAAGGCTCAGAAAATCATTAAAGACTCCAGCCACCCAATTATCCGTAGACTTTTCTCTCTGTTTCCACACGACCACCGGTACCGGTGCATCAAGTCTGACACCAACAGGCTCCTGAACATCTTCTATCCACAAATCATAAGACTGCTAAGTAGCTATCTGAGTTGATCCTTGTATTTTATTTTTTTGCACTGTCCTTATGCACAGGCACAGGGCCCCACACACACAAACACTCACTCCATAATTTGCCTACACACACATATTATACACATACATTTATACTGACTCTACACACACACACATAATATACACATACATTTATACTGACTCTACACACACATAATATACACATACATTTATACTGACTCTACACACACATGATATACACATACATGCATACTGACTCTACACACACATAATATACACATACATTTATACTGACTCTACACACACACACACACACACACACACACACACACACACACACACACACACACACACACACACACACACACACACACACACACACACACACACTCACATACATTCCTCATATACGCTGCTGCTCCTGTGTTTGTTATCATATACTGAATCCTGATGCCTTGTCAACTTACCATTATACATATCAACCTCTTTCACTCCAGTATCTCTGCACATTGTAAATATGGTACTGGAACTGACCCTGTATATATAATGATGTCTTACTTGGTCGTGTTCTTATTTCTTATTTTTATATTGATTACTGTATCTGTCACGTTTGACCTTTATTCCTTTGTTTGGTCTTTATTTAGTATGGTCAGGGCGTTTGGGGTGGGCAGTCTATGTTTCCCTTTGTTTTGTCTGTATTTATATGGTCAGGGCGTGAGTTGGGGTGGGCAGTCTATGTTTTCATTTGTTTTGTCTGTATTTAGTATGGTCAGGGTGTGAGTTGGGGTGGGCAGTTATGTTTCCCTTTGTTTTGTCTTTAACTAGTATGGTCAGGGCGTGAGTTGGGGTGGGCAGTCTATGTTTTCATTTGTTTGGTCTGTATTTAGTATGGTCAGGGCGTGAGTTGGGGTGGGCAGTCTATGTTTTAATTTGTTTGGTCTTTATTTAGTATGGTCAGGGCGTGAGTTGGGGTGGGCAGTCTATGTTTTCATTTGTTTGGTCTTTATTTAGTATGGTCAGGGCGTGAGTTGAGGTGGGCAGTCTATGTTTTCATTTGTTTGGTCTGTATTTAGTATGGTCAGGGCGTGAGTTGGGGTGGGCAGTCTATGTTTTCATTTGTTTGGTCTTTATTTAGTATGGTCAGTGCGTGAGTTGGGGTGGGCAGTCTATGTTTTCATTTGTTTGGTCTGTATTTAGTATGGTCAGGGCGTGAGTTGGGGTGGGCAGTCTATGTTTTCATTTGTTTGGTCTTTTTTTAGTATGGTCAGGGCGTGAGTTGGGGTGGGCAGTCTATGTTTTCATTTGTTTGGTCTGTATTTAGTATGGTCAGGGTGTGAGTTGGGGTGGGCAGTCTATGTTTTCATTTATTTGGTCTTTATTTAGTATGGTCAGGGTGTGAGTTGGGGTGGGCAGTCTATGTTTTCATTTGTTTGGTCTGTATTTAGTATGGTCAGGGCGTGAGTTGGGGTGGGCAGTCTATGTTTTCATTTATTTGGTCTTTATTTAGTATGGTCAGGGTGTGAGTTGGGGTGGGCAGTCTATGTTTTCATTTGTTTGGTCTGTATTTAGTATGGTCAGGGCGTGAGTTGGGGTGGGCAGTCTATGTTAGTTTTTCTATATTTTCTATTTCTGTGTTTGGCCTGATATGGTTCTCAATCAGAGGCACCTGTCTATCGTTGTCCCTGATTGAGAACCATATTTATATATGTTTCGGTTGTCACGTTGTTGTTTTGTATTTTTTAAGTGTTCAGTTGTTTATTAAAAAGATGAACACTAACCACGCTGCGCTTTGGTCCTCTCCTTCTTTACATTTACATTTAAGTAATTTAGCAGACGCTCTTATCCAGAGCGACTTACAAATTGGTGCATACACCTTATGACAACCAGTGGAACAGCCACTTGCATCTAAATCTTGTTGGGGGAGAAGGGGGTTGAGAAGGATTACTTACCCTTACTTACCCTATCCTAGGTATTCCTTGAAGAGGTGGGGTTTCAGGTGTCTTCTTCCACCCAAGACAGCCGTTACAGTATCGTTGTGTTTAGAGCTGCAAGAAAGGCATTTCACTGTACTTGTGCACATGACATTAAAACTTGAAAATGACACACCATGTGGATGGTCTGTCCAGAACAGGAGTTACAGGCCCCTGATATACTGTTATTAACTGGATGGTCTGTCCAGAACAGGAGTTACAGGCCCCTGATATACTGTTATTAACTGGATGGGCTGTCCAGAACAGGAGTTACAGGCCCCTGATATACTGTTATTAACTGGATGGTCTGTCCAGAACAGGAGTTACAGGCCCCTGATATACTGTTATTAACTGGATGGTCTGTCCAGAACAGGAGTTACAGGCCTCTGATATACTGTTATTAACTGACAGATGTCATTAAGCAGTTGAGTTAACTGTCCTTATAAAATTGTTATTGTACATATTTGTCGTATTTTAGCAGGGCCTTGGGAGGATTGGATAGTAACTCTTGATCCAATTCATTTTGTTCCGTAAAAATGACTCAGTCTGTCCTCACAAAGTAGTTTTGCCTGAGACACCCCAGAGCTTTGCCTGAGACACCCCAGAGCTTTGCCTGAGACACCCCAGAGCTTTGGCTGAGACACCCCAGAGCCTTGCCTGAGACGCCCCAGAGCTTTGGCTGAGACACCCCAGAGCTTTGCCTGAGACACCCCAGAGCTTTGCCTGAGACACCCCAGAGCTTTGCCTGAGACACCCCAGAGCTTTGGCTGAGACACCCCAGAGCTTTGCCTGAGACACCCCAGAGTTTGGCTTTGCCTGAGACGCCCCAGAGCTTTGGCTGAGACACCCCAGAGCTTTGCCTGAGACACCCCAGAGCTTTGCCTGAGACGCCCCAGAGCTTTGGCTGAGACACCCCAGAGCTTTGGCTGAGACGCCCCAGAGCTTTGGCTGAGACACCCCAGAGCTTTGGCTGAGACACCCCAGAGCTTTGCCTGAGACGCCCCAGAGCTTTGGCTGAGACACCCCAGAGCTTTGGCTGAGACACCCCAGAGCTTTGCCTGAGATGCCCCAGAGCTTTGGCTGAGACACCCCAGAGCTTTGGCTGAGACACCCCAGAGCTTTGCCTGAGACGCCCCAGAGCTTTGCCTGAGACACCCCAGAGCTTTGCCTGAGACACCCCAGAGCTTTGCCTGAGACGCCCCAGAGCTTTGCCTGAGACGCCCCAGAGCCTTGGCTCACGTCAGCATTTATTTTACATGATTCAATCCATTAAAATGTCACAGACAGTAAAAATCTAAATCTGGATATGAAAGGTCAGATGCTGTTGCATGGATCCACAAAACAACCAGTCTTGGCTCGGTTAATTCAGATCTTATTTTCCAGGTCACATATCTCGCTATAAATCTATTACCGTGTCAGCAATGTGAGGACCTCATGGTCGACTAATCTAATCTAATCAAATTGTATTTGTCACATGCACCGAATACAACAGTGAAATGCTTACTTACAAGCCCTTAAACAACAATGTTTTAAGAAATTAAGAATAAAAAACATGCTAAGTAAGAAATAGATCAGTTTTAAAAAATGAATAAATCAAAGTAACAAATAATTAAACAGCATCGGTAAAATAACAATAGCAATAGTGAGGCTATATACAGGGGCTACCAGTACAGAGTCAATGTGGAGGCTATATACAGGGGGTACCAGTACAGAGTCAATGTGGAGGTTATATACAGGGGGTACCAGTACAGAGTCAATGTGGAGGCTATATACAGGGGGTCAATGTGGAGGCTATATACAGGGGGTACCAGTACAGAGTCAATGTGGAGGCTATATACAGGGGGTACCAGTACAGAGTCAATGTGGAGGCTATATACAGGGGGCTACCAGTACAGAGTCAATGTGGAGGCTATATACAGGGGCTACCAGTACAGAGTCAATGTGGAGGCTATATACAGGGGTACCAGTACAGAGTCAATGTGGAGGCTATATACAGGGGCTACCAGTACAGAGTCAATGTGGAGGCTATATACAGGGGCTACCGGTACAGAGTCAATGTGGAGGCTATATACAGGGGCTACCAGTACAGAGTCAATGTGGAGGCTATATACAGGGGGCTACCAGTACAGAGTCAATGTGGAGGCTATATACAGGGGCTACCAGTACAGAGTCAATGTGGAGACTATATACAGGGGGCTACCAGTACAGAGTCAATGTGGAGGCTATATACAGGGGCTACCAGTACAGAGTCAATGTGGAGGTTATATACAGGGAGCTACCAGTACAGAGTCAATGTGGAGAGGTTATATACAGGGGGCTACCAGTACAGAGTCAATGTGGAGGCTATATACAGGGGGCTACCAGTACAGAGTCAATGTGGAGGCTATATACAGGGGGCTACCAGTACAGAGTCAATGTGGAGGCTATATACAGGGGCTACCAGTACAGAGTCAATGTGGAGGCTATATACAGGGGATACCAGTACAGAGTCAATGTGGAGGCTATATACAGGGGCTACCAGTACAGAGTCAATGTGGAGGCTATATACAGGGGTACCGGTACAGAGGCAATGTGGAGGCTATATACAGGGGGTACCAGTACAGAGTCAATGTGGAGGCTATATACAGGGGCTACCAGTGCAGAGTCAATGTGGAGGCTATATACAGGGGGCTACCAGTACAGAGTCAATGTGCGGGGCACCGGTTAGTCAAGGTAATTGAGGTATTATTTACATGTAGGTAGAAAAGTGACTATGCATAGATAATAAACAGAGAGTAGCAGCAGCGTAAAAGAGGGGTCTGGGTAGCCATTTGATTAGCTTTTCAGGAGTCTTAAGGCTTGGGGGTAGAAGCTGTTAAGAAGCCTTTTGGACCTAGTGCTCCAGTAGCAGAGAGAACAGTCTATGACTATGGTGGTCAAAACAATGTGCTGGCCTGTATCGTATCTCTCTGTGGTCCACAGTAAAGGTATGAGGTCTTCACCTTTCAGCATGCAGAGTGAAGTCAATGGAGGGATAAATGTAATATTAATCTAATACATTTACAAGGAGAAACAGTTGGATCAAATGTGGAGCTGTTGTGTTTTTCAACCAGCTGTACAGATCTTTAGACAAACAAGTCCACAATTATTACCCCGTCAGTGACCTTCTCCAACCATAGATGTCAGAAATACATGCAGCCTAAAGTCGTTGAGGATTACTTTATGACCCTGCCTCATAGAGATGGTATCAAACCTGCTGAGCTGTTCATGAAACTCCAATCTGATACCATACAGTCCATAGTAGAGTCACAAGTGTATCAAAGCAACAGATCATTTACAATCCCAACATGGCCATGTTCAGAAATGGGTGTCAGAAATACATCCAGCTTCCACAGCAATATATCTAAGGTCATTTGTCATTGGTTTATTGGTAGATCTGATGCAATTTGAGCTGTGCACCAGAGGATGTGACCATATATGAAACAGATGTATAACTGATATGTCCATTAAACGGACCAGTCAAATACCTGCTTCTTTTTTGGACAGCTTTATTTTTAGTATTTATTTTGTTAATTTTTGTAAAAACAACAGAGATCGCAGGAAGACACAGTCAATGACAAGTAAAGTAAAGTCCATAACAGAGAACATCAATAAAACTGGGAATCCCACAACCTCCCTTCAGCTGCAGCTGTTGGAACACAAGTGTCTCTGGGGGAGCAGGGGACTCTTCCTAGCCAAGCCTGTTGGGACACAAGCATCTCTGGGGGAGCAGGGGACTCTTCCTAGCCAAGCCTGTTGGAACACAAGCATCTCTGGGGGAGCAGGGGACTCTTCCTAGCCAAGCCTGTTGGGACACAAGGTGTCTCTGGGGTTGAAGGGGACTTGAATAGCCAAGCCTGTTGAACACAAGGTGTCTCTGGTGTTGAATAGGGGACTCTTCCTAGAAGGTGTTGAATAGAAGGAGTTGAATAGAAGGAGTTGAATCTTCCTAGAAGGTGTTGAATACAAGGTCTCTGGGGGTGTTGAATAGAAGGCCTGTGTTGAATAGAAGGGGTTGAATAGAAGGCCTGTTGAACACAAGTGTCTCTGGGGAATAGAAGGAGTTGAATAGAAGTTGGGTTGAATAGAAGGAGTTGAATAGGGGAGGAGGACTTGAATAGAAGCCTGTTGGAATACAAGGTGTTGAATAGAAGGAGTCTTCCTAGAAGGAGTTGAACACAAGGAGTTGGGGGATAGAAGGACTCTTCCTAGAAGGAGTTGAACACAAGGTCTTGAATAGAAGGTGTTGAATAGAAGCCTGTTGGAACACAAGGTCTTGAATAGAAGGAGTTGAATAGAAGCCTGTTGAACACAAGTGTCTTGAATAGAAGGAGTTGAACAGAAGGTGTTGAATAGAAGGAGTTGAATAGAAGGAGTTGAATAGAAGGAGTTGAATAGAAGGAGTTGAACAGAAGGTGTTGAATAGGGGTTGAATAGAAGGTGTTGAACACAAGGTCTTGAATAGCAGGAGACTTGAATAGAAGGAGTTGAACACAAGGTCTTGAATAGCAGGAGACTTGAATAGAAGGAGTTGAACACAAGGTGTTGAATAGGTGTTGAATAGAAGGTGTTTCCTAGCCAAGCCTGTTGAATAGAAGGTGTTGAATGGGTGTTGAATAGGGGACTGTTGAATAGAAGCCCACCAATGTTGAACACAAGTGTTGAATAGGTGTTTTAGAATAGAAGGTGTTGAATAGAAGGTGTTGAATAGAAGGTGTTGAATAAAGGAGTTGAACAGAATAAACTAACAAAACAATAAACGTGAGTCCTGAATAGAAGGTGTTGAACACAGAGGTGTTGAAAACAAGGTGCTGAATAGAAGGTGCTGAATAGAAGGTGTTGAATAGAAGGTGTTGAATAGAAGGTGTTGAATAGAAGGAGTTGAATAGAAGGTGTTGAATGGGTGGTCCTGAATCGAACGAGTTGAACAGAAGGTGTTGAATAGAAGGTCCTGAATCGAACGAGTTGAACAGAAGGTGTTGAATAGAAGGTGTTGAATAGGAGTTGAATAGAAGGTGTTGAATAAAAGGTGTTGAATAGAAGGAGTTGAATAGAAGGAGTAGAATAGAAGGTGTTGAATAGAAGGTGTTGAATAGAAGGAGTTGAATAGAAGGTGTTGAATAGAAGGAGTTGAATAGAAGGTGTTGAATAGAAGGAGTTGAATAGAAGGTGTTGAACAGAAGGTGTTGAATGGGAGTGTTGAATAGAATTGAAGGTGTTGAATAGAAGGTGTTGAATAGAAGGAGTTGAATAGAAGGTGTTGAATAGAAGGTGTTGAATAGAAGGTGTTGAATAGAAGGAGTTGAATAGAAGGTGTTGAATAGAAGGTGTTGAATAGGAGTTGAATAGAAGGTGTTGAATAGAAGGTGTTGAATAGAAGGTGTTGAATAGAAGGAGTTGAATAGAAGGTGTTGAATAGAAGGAGTTGAATAGAAGGAGTTGAATAGAAGGTGTTGAATAGAAGGTGTTGAATAGAAGGTTGAATAGAAGGTGTTGAATAGAAGGAGTTGAATAGAAGGTGTTGAATAGAAGAGAAGGTGTTGAAGGTGTTGAATAGAAGGTGTTGAATAGAAGGTGTTGAATAGAAGGTGTTGAATAGAAGGAGTTGAATAGAAGGTGTTGAATAGGAGTTGAATAGAAGGTGTTGAATAGAAGGTGTTGAATAGAAGGAGTTGAATAGAAGGAGTTGAATAGAAGGTGTTGAATAGAAGGTGTTGAATAGAAGGAGTTGAATAGAAGGTGTTGAATAGAAGGAGTTGAATAGAAGGTGTTGAATAGAAGGTGTTGAATAGAAGGAGTTGAATAGAAGGTGTTGAATAGAAGGAGTTGAATAGAAGGTGTTGAATAGAAGGTGTTGAATAGAAGGTGTTGAATAGAAGGAGTTGAATAGAAGGTGTTGAATAGAAGGAGTTGAATAGGAGTTGAATAGAAGGTGTTGAATAGAAGGAGTTGAATAGAAGGAGTTGAATAGAAGGTGTTGAATAGAAGGTGTTGAATAGAAGGAGTTTAATAGAAGGAGTTGAATAGAAGGTGTTGAATTGAAGGTGTTGAATAGAAGGTGTTGAATAGAAGGTGTTGAATAGAAGGTGTTGAATAGAAGGTGTTGAATAGGAGTTGAATAGAAGGTGTTGAATAGAAGGAGTTTAATAGAAGGAGTTGAATAGAAGGTGTTGAATAGAAGGAGTTGAATAGAAGGTGTTGAATAGAAGGTGTTTAATAGAAGGAGTTTAATAGAAGGAGTTGAATAGAAGGTGTTGAATAGAAGGAGTAGAATAGAAGGTGTTGAATAGAAGGAGTTGAATAGAAGGTGTTGAATTGAAGGTGTTGAATAGGAGTTGAATAGAAGGAGTTGAATAGAAGGTGTTGAATAGAAGGTGTTTAATAGAAGGAGTTTAATAGAAGGAGTTGAACAGAAGGTAATTGAATAGGTGTTGAATAAAGGTGTTGAATAGAAGGAGTTGAATATAAGGAGTTGAATAGAAGGAGTTGAATAGAAGGAGTTGAATAGAAGGAGTTGAACAGAAGGTGTTGAATAGAAGTGTTGAATAGAAGTGTTGAATAGAAGGTGTTGAATAGAAGGAGTTGAATAGAAGGTGTTGAATAGAAGGAAAGTTGAATAGAAGGTGTTGAATAGAAGGAGTTGAACTCAGAAGGTGTTGAATAGGTGTTGAATAGAAGGTGTTGAATAGAAGGTGTTGAATAGAAGGACATTGAATAGAAGGAGTTGAACAGAAGGAGTTGAATAGAAGGAGTTGAATAGGTGGTACATGAATAGAAGGTGTTGAACAGAAGGTGTTGAATAAACATGTTGAATACAAGGTAATACAAGGAGTTGAATAACTAAGCAGAGTTGAATAGAAGGTGTTGAACTACATGCAGAGTCCTGAATACAATAACTACATGAACTACATGAACAGAAGTGTTGAATAACTACATGCAGAATAGAAGGTAATAGAAGGAGTTGAATAGAAGGTGTTGAATAGAAGGTGTTGAATAGAAGGAGTTGAATAAAGGTGTTGAATACAATAACTGAATCAGAACGTACAATTGAACAGAAGGTGTTGAATAGAAGGTCCTGAATCGAACTTGAACAGAAGGTGTTGAACTAGAAGGAGTTGAATAACTTGAATAGAAGGTGTTGAATAACTAAGGTGTTGAATACAATAACTAATAGAAGAGTACAATAACTACATGTTGAATACAATAACTACATGAATACAATAACTACATGAAGTACAATAACTGAATAGAAGGAATAACTACAAGGAGTTGAATAACTACAGCAGAGTTGAATAGAAGGTGTACAATAACTACAAGCAGTGTACAATAAGTACATGAAGAGTACAATAACTACAAGCAGAATACAATAACTACAAGCAGAGTACAATAACTACAAGGAGTACAATAACTAATAGAAGAGTACAATAACTACATGCAGAATAGAAGGTAAGAGTGAATAAGCAGAGTAACTAATAGTACAACATGTTGAATACAAGGTAACTGACATAGCAGAGTACAATAACTACATGCAGAGTACAAGGTGTTGAATAGAAGGTAACTACATGCAGAGTACAATAACTACATAGAAGAGTACAATAACTAGGTGTACATGAATACAATAACTACAATAGCAGGAGTACAATAACTACATGCAGAGTACAATAACTACATGCAGAGTACAATAACTACATGCAGAGTACAATAACTACAAGGTGTTGAATAGGACAAGTACATGCAGAGTACAATAACTACATGCAGAGTACAATAACTACATGCAGAGTACAATAACTACAAGCAGAGTACAATAACTACAAGCAGAGTACAATAACTACATGCAAGGAGTACAATAACTACATGCAGAGTACAATAACTACATGCAGAGTACAATAACTACATGCAGTGTACAATAACTACAATACAATAACTACAAGCAGAGTACAATAACTACATGCAGAGTACAATAACTACAAGCAGAGTACAATAACTACATGCAGAGTACAATAACTACATGCAGAGTACAATAACTACATAACTACATGCAGAGTACAATAACTACAAGCAGAACTACAATAACTACAAGCAGAGTACAATAACTACATGCAGAAGTACAATAACTACATGCAAGTACAATAACTACAGCAGAGTACAATAACTACATGCAGAGTACAATAACTACATGCAGTACAATAACTATACAATAACTACAAGCAGAGTACAATAACTACAATAACTACATGCAGAGTACAATAACTACAAGCAGAACAATAACTAATACAATAACTACAAGCAGAGTACAATAACTACAAGCAGAGTACAATAACTACATGCAGAGTACAATAACTACATGACATACATGCAGAGTACAATAACTACATGCAGAGTACAATAACTACATGCAGAGTACAATAACTACAAGCAGAGTACAATAACTACAAGAGTACAATAACTGAATAACTACAGCAGAGTACAATAACTACAAGCAGAGTACAATAACTACATGCAGAGTACAATAACTACATGCAGAGTACAATAACTACAAGCAGAGTACAATAACTACAAGTAACTACAAGCAGAGTACAATAACTACAATAACTACATGCAGAGTACAATAACTACAAGCAGAGTACAATAACTACATGCAGAGTACAATAACTACATGCAGAGTACAATAACTACATGCAGAACTACAAGCAGAGTACAATAACTAATAGCAGAGTACAATAACTACATTGAACAATAACTACAAGCAGAGTACAATAACTAACTACAATAAGTACAATAACTACATGCAGAGTACAATAACTACAGAGTACAAGTACAATAATACAATAACTACAATAACAGAGTACAATACATGCAGAGTACAATAACTTGAATGAAGTACAATAACTACATGCAGAGTACAATAACTACATGCAGAGTACAATAACTACAGGTGTACAATAACTACAAGCAGAGTACAATAACTACATGGAGTACAATAACTACAGGCAGTACAATAACTACAAGCAGAGTACAATAACTACATGCAGAGTACAATAACTACAAGCAGAGTACAATAACTACATGCAGAGTACAATAACTACATGCAGAGTACAATAACTACATGCAGAGTACAATAACTACATGCAGAGTACAATAACTACATGCAGAGTACAATAACTACAAGCAGAGTACAATAACTACATAACTACATGCAGAGTACAATAACTACAAGCAGAGTACAATAACTACATGCAGAGTACAATAACTACAAGCTACATGCAGAGTACAATAACTACATGCAGAGTACAATAACTACATGCAGAGTACAATAACTACATGCAGAGTACAATAACTACAAGCAGAGTACAATAACTACATGCAGAGTACAATAACTACATGCAGAGTACAATAACTACATGCAGAGTACAATAACTACAAGCAGAGTACAATAACTACAATAACTACATGCAGAGTACAATAACTACAAGCAGAGTACAATAACTACATGCAGAGTACAATAACTACATGCAGAGTACAATAACTACATGCAGAGTACAATAACTACAATAACTACATGCAGAGTACAATAACTACATGCAGAGTACAATAACTACAAGCAGAGTACAATAACTACATGCAGAGTACAATAACTACAAGCAGAGTACAATAACTACATGCAGAGTACAATAACTACAAGCAGAGTACAATAACTACATGCAGAGTACAATAACTACAAGCAGAGTACAATAACTACATGCAGAGTACAATAACTACAAGCAGAGTACAATAACTACAAGCAGAGTACAATAACTACATGCAGAGTACAATAACTACATGCAGAGTACAATAACTACAAGCAGAGTACAATAACTACATGCAGAGTACAATAACTACATGCAGAGTACAATAACTACATGCAGAGTACAATAACTACAAGCAGAGTACAATAACTACATGCAGAGTACAATAACTACAAGCAGAGTACAATAACTACATGCAGAGTACAATAACTACATGCAGAGTACAATAACTACAAGCAGAGTACAATAACTACATGCAGAGTACAATAACTACATGCAGAGTACAATAACTACATGCAGAGTACAATAACTACAAGCAGAGTACAATAACTACATGCAGAGTACAATAACTACATGCAGAGTACAATAACTACATGCAGAGTACAATAACTACATGCAGAGTACAATAACTACATGCAGAGTACAATAACTACAATAACAGAGTACAATAACTACAAGCAGAGTACAATAACTACATGCAGAGTACAATAACTACATGCAGAGTACAATAACTACATGCAGAGTACAATAACTACATGCAGAGTACAATAACTACATGCAGAGTACAATAACTACATGCAGAGTACAATAACTACAATAACTACAAGCAGAGTACAATAACTACATGCAGAGTACAATAACTACAAGCAGAGTACAATAACTACATGCAGAGTACAATAACTACATGCAGAGTACAATAACTACAAGCAGAGTACAATAACTACAAGCAGAGTACAATAACTACATGCAGAGTACAATAACTACAACAGAGTACAATAACTACATGCAGAGTACAATAACTACATGCAGAGTACAATAACTACATGCAGAGTACAATAACTACATGCAGAGTACAATAACTACATGCAGAGTACAATAACTACATGCAGAGTACAATAACTACATGCAGAGTACAATAACTACAAGCAGAGTACAATAACTACAATAAATAACTACATGTACAACAATAACTACAAGCAGAGTACAATAACTACAAGCAGAGTACAATAACTACATGCAGAGTACAATAACTACATGCAGAGTACAATAACTACATGCAGAGTACAATAACTACAATAACTACAAGCAGAGTACAATAACTACAAGCAGAGTACAATAACTACATGCAGAGTACAATAACTACATGCAGAGTACAATAACTACAAGCAGAGTACAATAACTACATGCAGAGTACAATAACTACATGCAGAGTACAATAACTACAAGCAGAGTACAATAACTACAAGCAGAGTACAATAACTACAAGCAGAGTACAATAACTACAATAACTACATGCAGAGTACAATAACTACATGCAGAGTACAATAACTACAAGCAGAGTACAATAACTACAATAACTACATGCAGAGTACAATAACTACAAGCAGAGTACAATAACTACAATAACTACATGCAAGTACAAGCAGAGTACAATAACTACATGCAGAGTACAATAACTACAAGCAGAGTACAATAACTACAATAACTACATGCAGAGTACAATAACTACAAGCAGAGTACAATAACTACAATAACTACATGCAGAGTACAATAACTACATGCAGAGTACAATAACTACAAGCAGAGTACAATAACTACAATAACTACATGCAGAGTACAATAACTACAAGCAGAGTACAATAACTACAATAACTACATGCAGAGTACAATAACTACATGCAGAGTACAATAACTACAATAACTACATGCAGAGTACAATAACTACAAGAGTACAATAACTACATGCAGAGTACAATAACTACATGCAGAGTACAATAACTACATGCAGATACAAGAACTACATGAGGATGGAACAACTTCATCAGACTGAATAGCCTATGCAGAGTACAATAACTACATGAGGATGGAACACTTCTACATGACTGAGTAGCCTACAGAGTACAATAACTGAGATGCAGGAGGATGGAACAACTACATGCAGACTGAATAACTACATGCAGAGTAAATAACTAGATGCAGGAGGATGGAACACTTCTACAGACTGAGTAGCCTACAAGAGTAATACAATAAACAGGAGGATGGAACACTACATCAGACTGAACTAGCCAATACAGAGTACAATATGAGAAGCAGGAGGACAAACACTTCATCAGACTACAATAACTACAACAGAGTACATATAGAAGCATGAGGATGGAACACTTCTCAGACTGAGTAGCCTACAGAGTAATACAAGAACTACATGAGGATGGAACACTTCTCAGACTGAAGCCTACAGGTAATATGAGATGCATGAGGATGGAACACTTCTCAGACTGAGTAGCCTACAGAGTAATATGAGAAGCAGGAGGATGGAACACTTCTCAGACTGAGTAGCCTACAGAGTAATATGAGAAGCATGAGGATGGAACACTTCTCAGACTGAGTAGCCTACAGAGTAATATGAGAAGCATGAGGATGGAACACTTCTCAGACTGAGTAGCCTACAGAGTAATATGAGAAGCATGAGGATGGAACACTTCTCAGACTGAGTAGCCTACAGAGTAATATGAGAAGCATGAGGATGGAACACTTCTCAGACTGAGTAGCCTACAGAGTAATATGAGAAGCATGAGGATGGAACACTTCTCAGACTGAGTAGCCTACAGAGTAATATGAGAAGCATGAGGATGGAACACTTCTCAGACTGAGTAGCCTACAGAGTAATATGAGAAGCATGAGGATGGAACACTTCTCAGACTGAGTAGCCGACAGAGTAATATGAGAAGCATGAGGATGGAACACTTCTCAGACTGAGTAGCCGACAGAGTAATATGAGATGCAGGAGGATGGAACACTTCTCAGACTGAGTAGCCTACAGAGTAATATGAGAAGCAGGAGGATGGAACACTTCTCAGACTGAGTAGCCGACAGAGTAATATGAGAAGCATGAGGATGGAACACTTCTCAGACTGAGTAGCCGACAGAGTAATATGAGAAGCATGAGGATGGAACACTTCTCAGACTGAGTAGCCGACAGAGTAATATGAGATGCAGGAGGATGGAACACTTCTCAGACTGAGTAGCCTACAGAGTAATATGAGAAGCAGGAGGATGGAACACTTCTCAGACTGAGTAGCCGACAGAGTAATATGAGAAACATGCGATTGCTGAATTCATGTAGATATTCTAAACAAAGTGTTCGGATAACTTTCAAATCTAACAGTTCCATGTGGATGAAACCATTCTTCACATAATACTGTAGAATAAGGGGGTACCGAGTACTTGGACGAAACGGTATCTTAAATTATATGGCGAATTTTCCAAAAACTCATTATGATACAAGTATCTTTTGTAATAGTCAGAAAACTCTAAAAGGGGATGTCAAAAGAAAGATACAAAATAAAAGCCCTGCTGGTGGAACAAAATATTTGTGAAACAAAACATTTAACCCCCCTCAAAAAAAAAGTTAAACAAATTAAAAATTTAAAATATATGTCAACAATCCTTCCTTCAACAGACCCTTCTGTGAAAATCCACAAAATAATGTTTTTTTGTTGTTGCTCTAGTTTCTTCAGAATCACCCAAATAGCTTCTCTAATACAATAATGTGGCACACAGACTAACTTTCGAGATAATCTTCCTTCTTCCAGTAGTTAATGTTTCCTCTTTCAGAACCTATTCATAATGCAGATTAGCTCAGTAATCCCTCCCAGTTGTGCCCACCACAGACCTCTAATGCAGACCAGAGCTTCATTGCTTGGCCCCGCCTCCACTGCCCCCTAGGGGATGGGATGTGCAGCACGTATCTCTCTTTAACTCAAATAGTGTGAAGGGCTGTGTGCTCTTAACAACTATTGGCTAGTTCTTCTGTTTGAAAAGAAATGGGGCGGGGCATCGGTTGAGCCTACTGCAACGATTGGATTAGAACAAGCCGCTCTCCCTCTGCTCTCATTCCCCAGTCACACGCTCGGCTCTGTTTCATTCACGGTTATAAGTCTCTCCAAACATCGTGTATGAATCAGAATCCATAGCTATTCAGATGTTGTTAAATCTAGTTATTTCCTGATTGACTTTGCTGAGCGTTTATGTTTTTTTTCTCGGCCTGTCTACCAGGACCGAGTTTGGGAAACCCTGGTTTAGTACGTCTACTTTGTCTGTCCGTATAATTATTCCATTGCCGACGTCTGTTATGACGTCCATATGCCGACGTTACGTTACGTCGTGATACAAGCCCATGCTTGCTTGTAAAAATAACCTGATATTTATTTTGGTTGTATAAATGTTGTGGCGTAAATGTCCGGAGGGAAAGGTTTTGCTCCCCTCCAAAGTGAAACAATACATGGGGCAAGAGAATTCACAATAACCTCTGTGTCTGGAACGCATGCAGGCAGTGGTAAGCAGCCATACATTAGGCGATGTATTAGCCTATTTAGTTTATCACTGAATAGGACTAAGTAAGTAAACCATAGGCATTTTCATCAGTCGGTGTGAAGGAACAGAAGGATGTGCTCTGACATGCGCTGTGAGGTGAAGGAACATAAGGATGTGCTCTGACACGCGCTGTGAGGTGAAGGAACATAAGGATGTGCTCTGACACGCGCTGTGAGGTGAAGGAACATAAGGATGTGCTCTGACATGCGCTGTGAGGTGAAGGAACAGAAGGATGTGCTCTGAGGTGAAGGAACATGCGCTGTGAGGTGAAGGAACAGAAGGATGTGCTCTGACATGCGCTGTGAGGTGAAGGAACATAAGGATGTGCTCTGACATGCGCTGTGAGGTGAAGGAACAGAAGGATGTGCTCTGACATGCGCTGTGAGGTGAAGGAACATAAGGATGTGCTCTGACATGCGCTGTGAGGTGAAGGAACATAAGGATGTGCTCTGACATGCGCTGTGAGGTGAAGGAACATAAGGATGTGCTCTGACACGCGCTGTGAGGTGAAGGAACATAAGGATGTGCTCTGACACGCGCTGTGAGGTGAAGGAACATAAGGATGTGCTCTGACATGCGCTGTGAGGTGAAGGAACATAAGGATGTGCTCTGACATGCGCTGTGAGGTGAAGGAACATAAGGATGTGCTCTGACATGCGCTGTGAGGTGAAGGAACATAAGGATGTGCTCTGACATGCGCTGTGAGGTGAAGGAACATAAGGATGTGCTCTGACATGCGCTGTGAGGTGAAGGAACATAAGGATGTGCTCTGACATGCGCTGTGAGGTGAAGGAACATAAGGATGTGCTCTGACATGCGCTGTGAGGTGAAGGAACATAAGGATGTGCTCTGACATGCGCGCTGTGAGGTGAAGGAACATAAGGATGTGCTCTGACATGCGCTGTGAGGTGAAGGAACATAAGGATGTGCTCTGACATGCGCTGTGAGGTGAAGGAACATAAGGATGTGCTCTGACATGCGCTGTGAGGTGAAGGAACATAAGGATGTGCTCTGACATGCGCTGTGAGGTGAAGGAACATAAGGATGTGCTCTGACATGCGCTGTGAGGTGAAGGAACATAAGGATGTGCTCTGACATGCGCTGTGAGGTGAAGGAACATATGGATGTGCTCTGACATGCGCTGTGAGGTGAAGGAACAGAAGGATGTGCTCTGACATGCGCTGTGAGGTGAAGGAACATAAGGATGTGCTCTGACATGCGCTGTGAGGTGAAGGAACAGAAGGATGTGCTCTGACATGCGCTGTGAGGTGAAGGAACATAAGGATGTGCTCTGACATGCGCTGTGAGGTGAAGGAACCTATAGGATGTGCTCTGACATGCGCTGTGAGGTGAAGGAACATAAGGATGTGCTCTGACATGCGCTGTGAGGTGAAGGAACATAAGGATGTGCTCTGACATGCGCTGTGAGGTGAAGGAACATAAGGATGTGCTCTGACATGCGCTGTGAGGTGAAGGAACATAAGGATGTGCTCTGACATGCGCTGTGAGGTGAAGGAACATAAGGATGTGCTCTGACATGCGCTGTGAGGTGAAGGAACATAAGGATGTGCTCTGACATGCGCTGTGAGGTGAAGGAACATAAGGATGTGCTCTGACATGCGCTGTGAGGTGAAGGAACATAAGGATGTGCTCTGACATGCGCTGTGAGGTGAAGGAACATAAGGATGTGCTCTGACATGCGCTGTGAGGTGAAGGAACATAAGGATGTGCTCTGACATGCGCTGTGAGGTGAAGGAACATAAGGATGTGCTCTGACATGCGCTGTGAGGTGAAGGAACATAAGGATGTGCTCTGACATGTGCTGTGAGGTGAAGGAACATAAGGATGTGCTCTGACATGCGCTGTGAGGTGAAGGAACATAAGGATGTGCTCTGACATGCGCTGTGAGGTGAAGGAACATAAGGATGTGCTCTGACATGCGCTGTGAGGTGAAGGAACATAAGGATGTGCTCTGACATGCGCTGTGAGGTGAAGGAACATAAGGATGTGCTCTGACATGCGCTGTGAGGTGAAGGAACATAAGGATGTGCTCTGACATGCGCTGTGAGGTGAAGGAACCTAAGGATGTGCTCTGACATGCGCTGTGAGGTGAAGGAACATAAGGATGTGCTCTGACATGCGCTGTGAGGTGAAGGAACATAAGGATGTGCTCTGACATGCGCTGTGAGGTGAAGGAACATAAGGATGTGCTCTGACATGCGCTGTGAGGTGAAGGAACATAAGGATGTGCTCTGACATGCGCTGTGAGGTGAAGGAACATAAGGATGTGCTCTGACATGCGCTGTGAGGTGAAGGAACATAAGGATGTGCTCTGACACGCGCTGTGAGGTGAAGGAACATAAGGATGTGCTCTGACATGCGCTGTGAGGTGAAGGAACATAAGGATGTGCTCTGACATGCGCTGTGAGGTGATTTACCAGCATTTAAGGCGCACGTCCGGGTTTCCGATCACGAGTAAATACGATTATAAGTATCAAGTGTGATAAAACGAATACGATTAGTAATACTGAGATGAGATCTGCACAACCCTAGTTTGTATGAATTGTTGCCATAATTGTAATCCTAACCAAACCTTCATGTACCCGTTGTTACTCAGTGACTTACCAAACTCTGTTTTATGACCAAAATGATCCTATTCACAGTTTGTAGTCAATGTTGACACTAGAGTAAATGTTTCTGACTCATATCATGCATCATAGGCCGTTTTCCAAATGAGAAGTTGGTTTTTAAGGGCAGTCGACCTTTAACTGCTGATTCGGTAATAGGCTGGACCTCTATGGCAGCTGTTATATCTGGGATGACTGAAGACCTGATGATAGGAGCTTCTGCTTTATAGTTCTGCAATTTATCCCACGAACAGGGCCATGGACCAACAAGTCCTACTAGGTCAAACAGTCATAATAACGGTACACTTTAACATCGCAGTCATCTCAATAACGCACCGGCTTCTTAGGCATTGATCAGTGTGCTTGTTGGTTATTACTGCATTGTCGGAACTAGAAGCACAAGCATTTCGCTACACTCGCATTAACATCTGCTAACCATGTGTATGTGACAAATACAATTTGATTTGATCTGATAGTATTCAGACCCCTTGACTTTTTGTGTAATTCCATATTTTGTCACAGCCTTATTCTGACAATGACACACACTACCCCATAATGACACACACTTACAGTTTTGACACACACTCCCCACCACACTACCCCATAATGACTACACACCCTACACCCACCCCATAATGACACACCCTACCCCATAATGACACACCCTACCCCATAATGACACACCCCCATACCACCCTACCCCATAATGACACACCCCCATACCCCATAATGACACACCCTACCC
The DNA here is from genome assembly GCF_023373465.1 of Oncorhynchus keta. Classification (NCBI taxonomy): domain Eukaryota; kingdom Metazoa; phylum Chordata; class Actinopteri; order Salmoniformes; family Salmonidae; genus Oncorhynchus; species Oncorhynchus keta. The sequence goes on along the minus strand of NW_026289081.1, from coordinate 8,918 downwards.
CATAATGACACACCCTACCCCATAATGACACACCCTACCCCATAATGACACACACTACCCCATAATGACCCTACCCCATAATGACACACACCCCATACCCCATAATGACACACCCTACCCCATAATGACACACCCTGACACACACTACCCCATAATGACACACCCTACCCCATAATGACACACCTACCCCATAATGACCCCTACCCCATAATGACACACACTAATGACCCCATAATGACACACCCTACCCCATAATGACACACACTACCCCATAATGACACACACCCCATAATGACCACCCCCATAATGACACACCTACCCCATACCCCATAATGACACACACTACCCCATAATGACACACCCTACCCCATAATGACACACCCTACCCCATAATGACACACCCTACCCCATAATGACACACACCCCACCCCCCCATAATGACACACAATACCCCATAATGACACACCCTACCCCATAATGACACACCCTACCCCATAATGACACACACTACCCCATAATGACACACCCTACCCCATACCCCATAATGACACACCCTACCCCATAATGACACACACTACCCCATAATGACACACCCTACCCCATAATGACACACACTACCCCATAATGACACACACCCTACCCCATAATGACACACACTACCCCATAATGACACACACTACCCCATAATGACACACCCTACCCCATAATGACACACCCCCATACCCCATAATGACACACACTACCCCATAATGACACACCCTATAATGACACACCTACCCCATAATGACACACCCTACCCCCATAATGACACACTACCCCATAATGACACACCCTACCCCATAATGACACACACTACCCCATAATGACACACACTAATGACACCCCCCCATAATGACACACCCTACCCCATAATGACACCCCTACCCCATAATGACACACCCTACCCCATAATGACAACACTACCCTATAATGACCACCCTACCCCATAATGACACACCCTACCCCATAATGACACACCCTACCCCATAATGACACACCCCCATAATGACACCCCCCATAATGACACACACTACCCCATACCCCATAATGACACACCCTACCCCATACCACCCTACCCCATAATGACACACCCTACCCCATAATGACAACCCTACCCCATAATGACACCCCTACCCCATAATGACACACCCTACCCCATAATGACACACCCTACCCCATAATGACACACCCTACCCCATAATGACACACCCTACCCCATAATGACAAACAACAAACAAGTTTTTAGAAATATTTGCAAATTTCAACAAAAACAAAAAAACGGAAATATCACATTTACATAAGTATTCAGACCCTTTACTCGGTACTTTGTTGAAGCACTTTTGGCTGCGATTACAGTCTCGAGTCTTCATGGCACACTTGTATTGGGGGAGTTACTCCCATTCCTCTCTGCAGATCCTCTCAAGCTCTGTCAGTTTGGATAGGGAGCGCTGCTGCACAGCTATTTTCAGGTCTCTCCAGAGATGTTCGATTGGGTTCAAGTCCGGGCTCTGGCTGGGCCACTCAAGGACAGTCAGAGACTTGTACCGAAGCCACTCCTGCATTGTCTTGGCACATTCCATGTCTCAATTGTCTGAAGGCAAAAAAAAGTATTCTTTAACCTGTCTCCTCCCCTTCATCTACACTGTTTGAAGTGGATATCATTGGTCATCTATGAACCTTTGAACATCTGCATTGCTTGCTGTTTGGGGTTTCAGGCTGGGTTTCTGTACAGCACTTTGTGACATCGTCTGAGGTAAAAAGGGCATTATAAATACATGTGATTGAGTGACATAAGTGACATCAATAAGGGATTATAGCTTTCACCTGGTCAGTCTATTGTAGAAAGAGCAGGTGTTCCTAATGTTTTGTACACTCAATGTATTAGTTATGTACTTACCATACCACCAGTATATTCTATTTACAACATGCATCAAGTAGCAAATACCAACACACTAGGCTCGTCCATGCTGAGAAGGCATGATCTAATGAAGGCTATGGGGAACGTGCATCAAGTGGCAAATACCAACACACTAGGCTCTTCCATGCTGAGAGGCAAAAGAAAACCCCTTGTGTAGCTTCTTCTACCCTTGGTGTTCAGCGCCCTCTATTGGAAAGTTGTTATACCAAATGTTGTTTGGAGTTTTGATATAAATAGAAAGGCCCATGTGGTGGGTCATGTTCATTAAGGCAACAAAACGTATTCAAAACATTTTGCAGTAGAAAACTAAATCATTTCTGCGGCACCGAAGAAATCTAACAATATATTACTGTGTTTATAATGTGTATTGCCGTGTTTATCACTATGTTTACTGTGTTTATAATGTGTATTTCCGTGTTTATCACTGTGTTTACTGTGTTTATAATGTGTATTTCCGTGTTTATCACTGTGTTTATTTTGTGTATTATTGTGTTTATAATGTGTATTACTATACTTTCTCTTAGAAATTAAATGAAATTTTATTATCATAAAAACACGAATCATTACAGCAGTGTATATCTGCCGAAAAGCTTCTTTGCAAATGCAAACTGTCCAATGATAAAACATCACATGTGGGATTTATTTTCTCATTTATATGGATATAATATCAGTAAAACCCAGAACTAGAATCTTCAGTAATTTGGTCAGATGCTCTATCACCATTTATGTTTATGCAGTGTGTCCACAACAGATTCATATTTGCATAATCTGTGACAAACTTCAAATGCAAAAATCTGGTTTGTTGTTTTCTGAGAACATTGTTCTGAGAATATCCCTACATTTCCACTTAGTGTAAAGAGTTAAAACTATAACTTTTACGTTATGGATACGGTCAGGGAAAAATGACATACTTACCTGAATTGTTTGATATTAATAGTAAACAGTACTATATTTAACTAAGATTAAGACTGGCCTGCTAATACTGAGTTTTTATGGTGTCCACTCTAGCTTCCTGCAGTTAGTCTGGGTGGCTGGTTAAGGAATGGGTTTTTACTAGGGATAGTTTGAGCTGACAATGCTGATAAACACCTAAAAGCTGGCATTCTATAGACAAGATGTGGTGTGTGTGACCCGAGATAGAGAGAGCCTGGAAGAGTTTATAGCAATGCCTCATTGTCTCTTCTTCCTGGCATCTGGGAAACTAAACCGGGTTGGAAGTTAAATAACATCCCGGGCAGATAACCAGGATACCAAGGTGGCTTATGGGAACGGTAGAAATGACTGACTGAGCATTTAGATAAGATCTCTGTTTTTTCATTATCTGCTATGCTCTCGGCAACACAACTTGGAGTGTGCGGTCGACGATTTTGGTCGACCGTCGACAGTTTCATTATTGCAATAATTAATCGATGTTGAATAAAGATGATTGTTTGAATAATTGTCCAAGTCTTTCTCTGTACTGAAATATCCACTACAATGGTCAGTCCTTACATACATAGCTCAGTCTAAGAATTTGATAGTGGTTACATTTCTCCATCCTCATCCCTCAGCTGTTTACCAAAAGAGGTTACCGCTTTGTTGTTGTTGGAATCCCAAATTGCTCATTTAATTAAAGTACAATATTTAATGGTATTAAAAAACTGTTTGCTGAGTAATAAGTCCACAGTCACAAAGGAAGTGTATGTAGATCCACATGTTTTTAATCAATGCTCAACATTTCACCATGAAAATCATATTTTATGTATCATAGGAAAATGGTAAGACTTTGATCTTCAATACTTTGGTCTTGTTTATTCAGCAACTTCTTTTCCCTGTAAGAAGAAATAAATAATATAATGGATCAGTAATAATAATCAACATGATAAATATATGGATAGAATATAATGGATCAGTAATAATAATATACATGATAAATATATGGATAGAATATAATGGATCAGTAATAATAATGAACATGATAAATATATGGATAGAATATAATGGATCAGTAGTAATAATGAACATGATAAATATATGGATAGAATATAATGGATCAGTAATAATAATGAACATGATAAATATATGGATAGAATATAATGGATCAGTAGTAATAATGAACATGATAAATATATGGATAGAATATAATGGATCAAGTCTTTAGTGCTCAGTACTCAGCTTGGATATTTGATGTTGAAGTACCAACTGAATTACTCTCATTAGATTGTTTAGCCCTTCCTGAAATGTTCTTCTTAGAGATCTTCCATACAGTTGAGTGTAAAAGGTCTGTATTGACCTCTGTGAAGACTGAATCATAGGTGGTGTTGATGAGGTTATATCTGAACATGAGTCAGGTACAGGTCTAGCAGCAGTTCTGTACCTTTCCAGAGTCACGGGTCTTAGCTCTGAGCTTGTTGACCTGAGTCTCAGCGATGTCAGCACGCTCCTCAGCCTCCTCCAGCTCATGCTGAACCTTCCTGAACTTAGACATGTGCTGGTTTGCTGCTTCCTCCTGGGTGAGGAAAGGAGACGGAGAGCAGAACATCAGCATTTAAAGTTTGAAACCAGGAAGCAAATTAATATTCTGTTTTTAAAGGTATTTACAAAAAATGACAGCTTTAGAATAGCAATGTATACAGGGAGCTAGATGATACAGCAGAGGAAGTGAGTGGCAGAACGGGGGATCAATCCGCTGCCTCCAGCACGATCACTAGACCAGCCCCCAGCGCAGCAAACACTCAGAAATGTTGATCATTTCTTAAGCAATTACTTGTAATATCAATTGAGTCATTGATGACAGGTGTGCTGTAGCAACACTTTAACTAAACCACATGGACATTACGTTTTGTAGGAGGAAAAAATGTTTTTTTCAGAGTATTTGACTAAGTCTGTGACTCACCGCTTCCTCAGAATGCCTCTTGTAGGCCTTCACTTTCATCTGCAGCTTATCTACCAGGTCCTGAAGTCTGCCAACGTTCTTCTTATCCTCCTCAGTCTGTGGGAGAAGAGCAACGAATCAATGCCCCAATAGTTTTATACACAAACCTGTCTGTGTTAGTTCATTCTTCACAAACTTGACACTTTCTCTTACCTGGTAAGTGAGCTCCTTGACTCTGCGCTCATACTTGCGAACTCCCTTGACTGCGTCTACACCTCTTCTCTGCTCGGCCTCCACCTCAGTCTCGAGCTCACGCACCTTTGTGGAAGATATACATGTAGGCATTTGTTTGAGATGGTGAAATCAGACGTTTTGTAAAACAGAGGAATAGTCTTCTACTCAGTCAAGTCATTTCATTATTTTAATTGAAGGGGTCTGTAATAATAACATCAACTTTTCATTATCTGGGTCAGTGGTTCCCAAAGTGAAATTTACATTTGAATTTATTTATGAATATTTATAGCAAGAACAGATTAAACAGCCAGGGATCTTGGCAAAAAGTTTAGAGGGTGCAATACAGTACAATGTAATATTATTTATCCACAATGTATGTTATTAACTCTTAGATAGACAACGGGTCTGGGAGGCTCTCAACTCAAATTAATCTTGTATTTGTAACATTACTATTTATCCATGTTGTCATGCGTTCTGTGGTGTATGGTGCAGTACCAGTACGGCGACTAGAGGTCGCCACTCGCATGTTTTAATGTTGTGACATTGCTTCTATTATGGAGCTCGCGCTCTGGCAGTTGAGAGTAGTTTGCCAAGTGAGCCAACAGCAAGACAGAAGCACCGACATAAATACATTTTTAAATCTTTATTTTGAAAGTAAGCGAGTGTAAAATCACCATATTCAAGACGGTAATGTTTCTGGAGCATGTACATATATTTGTTAAGATGTTATGTTGTGTTTTTAGGTTTTATGAACTTATTCATGTCCTCTAGCCTACAAGCTAATTCAGCCATTAGCCTGCTAGCTGGTAGCCCCGCATAGCAACGCTAGCTTCCCTAGCAACGGCCAGCGAATGAGACCTAACAATAGAGAGAGAAATGATTACTATGACAATAATTCGATGAATGTATATTATATTGTGTGTTGATATTTATTGTGAATTATTATTATGAATGAAATGGCTGATTAGAAGAAGTATGCCGTGACAACAGTTTAAACCTGAACGAAGCAACTAGATTAATACATTTTAATTTATTTAAAGGTCTTGGATCCACTCCACTAAATGAGTGTAAAATTAATATAATTTGTTTTGTTATGATCATAAATTCACTGTAATTGAAGCTTTAAAACTGCAACATTTTCTCTTTGTCCAAAGGCAAAATGTGTAGAATGACAGTAAATTACCTTTAAAACTGCAACATTTTCTCTCTGATGCAAAGAGGCGGGACCGAAAAATGTTATTTCCCAGGGCCCGAGACTTGGTTAGTCCAGTCATGCACTGAAGAAGTCATAGGAAATCTGAGTGGATGCTATTTTTATCGCACTTTAAAGTAGGAGTTGTGTTCTGATATTATGAAGGGGGTCCCTGATGAATTCGCTATCACAAAAGGGGTGGTCCCCGATGCAAAGAAATTTGGGAACCCCTGATCTCGGTGAAACAACAAGTTATTAAACAATGTTCCTGTCCATTTTTACATGATCTATATGGATAAAAAAGTTATTGAGATAAAAAGTAATTACAAAATGCTCCTGTGTATTTTAACATGATCAAATACATTTCCAGCAATCAGTCTTTCAATCCACCCTAATCCACCCTGCAGGTATCTCACCCTGGACTCCAGTTTCTGGAGCTGCTTCTTGCCTCCCTTCATGGCCAGATTCTCAGCCTCATCCAGGCGGTGCTGCAGGTCCTTGACTGTGACCTCCAGGTTCTTCTTCATTCTCTCCAGGTGAGAACTGGTGTCCTGCTCCTTCTTCAGCTCCTCAGCCATCATGGCCGCCTGGAATAATATTTTGTTTAATTTATGCACCAATCATAATGTCCCTCTCAGATCTTTGTTGTTCTTAACCAGCCCAGCTACCATTGTCACATGGGGACAAATCAAGTTGATGTAATTCAAGGACTCACATCAGTGATTGCCTTCTTGGCCTTCTCCTCTGCATTCCTGGCCTCCTGGACGATGTCGTCCACCTCTCCCTGCACCTGCACGAGGTCAGTCTCCAGCTTCTTCTTGGTGTTCAGAAGGCTGGTGTTCTGAAGGAGTAAGCAAGATTATTTGTTTGACTCTCAAGGGAACTTGCAAGTCTCAAGACTGAAATTATGAAAATCTAAGGCAAGCACGGTCCAATTACAGGTGTGTTTAAATTGTATGCTTGTTTGAGTTCCATTAGAAACGGCTTTGACCCATACCTGGGAGTGCAGCAGTCCAACACGCTCGCTGGCGTCTACCAGCTCAGTCTCAGCCACTTTGCGGCCTCTCTCTGTCTGCTCCAGAGCAACTCTCAGCTCCTCGATTTCAGCCACCATCAGACCGTTTCTGCGCTCCACCATGGCTGCCTGCTCCTTCATGTCTTCTGCAACACGGACGGCGTCATCAAGGTGCAATTGGGCATCCTGGGGTTCACAATGACATACGTTCATTAGGACTTGTGGAAGTAGGGGTGTTTCACAAACAAATCCCTAGCCATGTTCAGGTATTTGAGCCTGATGTCCCAGTCCCTTTACCTTGAGCTGTCCCTGGACGTTCCTCAGCTGTTTCTGGGCCTCAGCGGCCTGCCTGTTGGAGTGGCTCAGCTGGATCTCCATCTCGTTCAGGTCTCCCTCCATCTTCTTCTTCACCCTCAGGGCATCATTCCTGCTCCTGACCTCAGAGTCCAGGGTGCTCTGCATGGAGTCAACCACCCTCTGGCTGTTCCTCTTGATCTGCTCCATCTCCTCATCCTTCTCTGCGATCTTCCTGTCCACCTCACCCTTGATCTGGTTCAGCTCCAGCTGCACACGCAGAATCTTGGATTCCTCGTGCTCCAGTGTGCCCTGGACAAACAGAAGCAGTCAGGCCAATTGTTTTCAATACATTTGGATGTAGGAATTAAATATATATGACTACAACAAACACCAATACACAGGGCCTTTCACTGTAGCTGGCATTGGTTAGTTAACACTGCTTTTCCCAACAAACAGCTGTAGTTTGTACCTCAGCCTCCTCCAGAGCAGTCTGGATCTCAGACTTCTCTGTCTCCACAGTCTTCTTGGCCTTCTCCAGCTCATGGATGCTCTTGCCAGTCTCCCCAATCTGCTCAGTCAGGTCAGAGATCTCCTCTGCACACACACACATACACACAAGAAGTTTAGACTTGGGGGATTTTAAGTGGATATGTCAATGTACTGAAGTTGATATTGAATCATAATAACAGTGAATTAATTAACAGCAATTCATCTTGCTAATTAAACATAAGCCAAATAGAACTGCTGTCAAATGCTCACGTTGCAGGTTCTTGTTCTCTCTCTTCAGAGTCTCCAGATGATCCAGAGCCTCCTCGTAGGAGTTCTTCATCTTGAAGAGTTCAGTGCTCATAGAGCGAGCCTCCTTCTGAGCTCCTTCCAGCTCAGCCTGGCCCTCCTCATACTTCTGCTTCCACTCTGCCAGAACCTAGGGGAATACATGGAGTTTTCATTAGAAGTCATTGATGTGGAGTTTAATAGATTTAAATTAGAAATATGCAACAATTATAAACTTGATAAAAAAATATAGGTTTATTAATTTTCACCTTGTCAAAGTTCCTCTGCTTCTTGTCGAGGTTGGCGGCCAATGCGTTGGCTCTCTCAACATCAATCATGAGGTCCTCCACCTCTCCCTGCAGCCTCTGCTTGGTCTTCTCCAGGGAGGCGCACTTGGAGTTGGTCGCCTCAATGGTCTCCTCAGCATCCTGCAGACGCTGGGCCAGCTTCTTCCTGTTGGACAGAGGGAGGTTTTATGGTGTGAAAGAAATGTTACAATACATATTGATGTATTTTGTCAGAACCCCTACCACCCTCACCATCCACACCATATCTGAGTTTTTCTGTTATCGTGTGACTCACTTGGCCTCTCTCC
>NW_026289080.1:0-7058 GCF_023373465.1 Oncorhynchus keta | reverse complement strand
GGTGTTGAGTTTGCAGAGATGAACACAGAGACGTTTTCTAGTCAGAAAACCCATAAATAAACAAGAGGTTCGGTCCTTCTTCTCAGACCCTGTGCCGTGTCTGTCTCTCGCCACGGCGCTCCCTTTATGTGGCCTGCACGGCTGGTTGGCACGCTCCCCAAATTACCTCTACTTGGAGCCATCAGCGTCGGGGTGCCCAGCCCGTGTACTCCCAGCAGAGCGGGCCAACGTTGGACATTATAGTGGGTCAGGCGTGTCGTGTGTGGTGGAGATTCTAGCCTTTCAAAGCGCTTCGTGATGACAGAAGTCGGTGCTACAGGGTGATAGTCACTTAGTTCAGATTGTTTGGGTACAGGAACAATGGTGGCCATCTTGAAGCAAGTGGGGACAGCAGACTGGGATAGGGAGTGGTTGAAAATGTCGGTAAAACTCCAGCCAGTTAGTCTGCACATGCTCTGAAAACGTAGCTTGGGATGCCCTCCGGGCCGACAGCCTTGAGAGGGTTAACACGCTTGAATGTCCTACTCACGTCGGCTACAGAGATCTGGAGCCTAAAAATAACATTTGATTTGATTTGATTCGGTCCTCGTGGACAGCGGGGCCCACGTCGGTGGCTGTGAGTTGTTTTCCTCGAAGGGGGTGATAAAGGTGTTCAGCTTGTCTGGCGGTGAGGCGTCTGTGTCCGCGACTCTGGCTCGTTTTTCCTCTATAATCCAGGACTTTCTGGAGTCCCTGACAATTGCGACTCCACTTTGACCCTATAATATATCTTTGCCTGTTTGATTGTGTGTTTGTACTCGTCCATGTTCCTCACCGTGGTTAAATGCGGTGGTTTGCGCTGCCATCTGGTTGTGGGTTCTAACGGTCACAGTAGGAACAACATCCTCTATTTTATTTAACCTTTATTTAACTAATCAAGTCAGTTACGAACAAATTCTTATTTACAATGATGGCCTACTTGTAAACCCCCCCCCTCCCCTCCCCTCCCCTAACCCGGACGACACTGGGCCAAATGTGCGCCGCCCTATGGAACTCCCGATCACGGCCGGTTGTGATACAGACCGGGATCGAGCCCTGGGTCTGTAGTGACGCCTCTATATTACGGCCAAAGACAGAGTCAGTGTGTTGATTCATTGTGTTGATGATTAACTTTGTGAACAGGAATCAAAGCTAGGCTGCAATGGGAGAAAACCACCCAATACACACACACACACGCACACGCACACACACACACAGCTGTTTGTTCTGGTGTCTGATGCAGTACCTTGTTTTCTCCAGGTGAGGGCGCTCTCTGCAGAATCCCTATAGAGAATATCCTGGCAGTAGAGAGACTGGAGGAAGAGTCCTTCAAGATGAAGAACGTAAGAATACAAACCATCAAACACCAACTGCCAAACACCAACTATCAAACACTAACTACCAAACACTAACTGCCAAACACTAACTATCAAACACTAACTACCAAACACTAACTACCAAACACCAACTGCCAAACACTAACTACCAAACACTAACTACCAAACACTAACTACTGCAAGCACCAACTACCAAGCACTAACTGCCAAGCACCAACTACCAAGCACTAACTACGAAGCACCAACTTCACGAAACACCAACTACCAAGCACCAACTACCAAGCACCAACTAAAGCACCAACTACGAAACACCAACTACCAAGCACCAACTGCCAAACACCAACTGCCAAACACTAACTGCCCAAACACTAACTGCCAAACACCAACTTCACCAAGCACCAACTGCCAAACACCAACTGCCAAACTGCTTGCCAAACACTAACTGCCAAACACTAACTGCCAAACACCAACTGCAAACACCAACTGCCAAGCACCAACTACCAAACACCAACTGCCAGGGTATTAATTGACATTATGATCCTAAACAACTTAGCGGTCCAGAGTCCAGACTCTAGATAGTATTGACTGTTATGAGTCTAAACAACTTAGTGATCCAGAGTCAGACTCTAGATAGTAATTGACTGTTATGAGTCTAAACAACTTAACAGTCCAGAGTCCAGACTCTAGATAGTATTGACTGTTATGAGTCTAAGCAACTTATCAGTCAGACTCTAGATAGTATTGACTGTTATGAGTCTAAACAACTTAGTGATCCAGAGTCAGACTCTAGATAGTATTGACTGTTATGAGTCTAAACAACTAACGGTCCAGACTCTAGATAGTAGTGACTGTTATGAGTGTAAACAACTTAACGGTCCAGAGTCAGACTCTAGATAGTATTGACTGTTATGAGTCTAAACAACTTAGTGGTCCAGAGTCCAGACTCTAGATAGTATTGACTGTTATGAGTCTAAACAATTTAGCAGTCAGACTCTAGATAGTATTGACTGTTATGAGTCTAAACAACTTAACAGTCCAGAGTCGGATCTAGATAGTATGACTGTTATGAGTCTAAACAACTTAGTGATCAGAGTCCAGACTCTAGATAGTATTGACTGTTATGAGTCTAAACAACTTAACGGTCCAGGTCCAGACTCTAGATAGTATTGACTGTTATGAGGTCTAAACAACTTAGCGGTCCAGACTCTAGATAGTATTGACGGTAGATCTATTTAGATAGACATTGTGTTCCAGGACTGTCTGGAAGGACCGGTGTCTGCTGCAGGAGTTAGAGACGGAGACCTGAGGAAGGTTTGCCACCCTGCTGGTTGTAACATGTCCCTCTCTCCCCCCTAGATGTCCCCCTGGATGCTCCAGGTGTCGAGCCCAGAGGCTAATGACTGTGTACTCTCCTCTCAATTCCAGTGGGACTCCTGTCAATTCAGTGGGCCTCCTCTCAATTCAGTGGGCCTCCTCTCAATTCAGCGGGCCTCCTCTCAATTCAGTGGGCCTCCTCTCCTTCAGTGGGCCTCCTCTCAATTCAGTGGGCCTCCTCTCGCTCAGTGGGCCTCGTCTCAACTCAGTGGGCCTCCTCTCTCAATTCAGTGGGCCTCGTCTCAATTCAGTGGGCCTCCCTCTCAACTCAGTGGGCCTCCTCTCAACTCAGTGGGCCTCCCTCTCAATTCAGTGGGCCTCCTCTCCATTTCAGTGGGACTCCTGTCAGCACTCAGTGGGCCTCCTCTCCAATTCAGTGGGCCTCCTCTCAATTCAGTGGGCCTCGTCTCAATTCAGTGGGCCTCCTCTCAATTCCAGTGGGCCTCCTCTCAATTCAGTGGGACTCCTGTCAATTCAGTGGGCCTCCTCTCAATTCAGTGGGACTCCTGTCAACTCAGTGGGCCTCCTCTCAATTCAGTGGGCCTCCTCTCTCCAATTCCAGTGAGGCCTCCTCTCAATTCAGTGGGCCTCCTCTCAATTCAGTGGGCCTCCTCTCAATTCAGTGGGCCTCCTCTCAATTCAGTGGGCCTTTATTGGCATGGAAAACATGTGTTTATATTTCCAAAGAAAATGAAATAAACAATTAACAAAAGTGAAAAGACACAAAACCACATTAACAACAAACTATTAGAATTTTAAAATAAATATTGCACTTAAAAAGGAAAAATATAATATATTCGGCCCCCTTGAACTTTGCGACCTTTTGCCACCTTTTGCACATTTGCCACAACAATCAGTCGTATATTGCACAAATCTGGCCTTTATGGAAGAGTGGCAAGAAGAAAGCCATTTCTTAAAGATATCCATAAAAAGTGTCGTTTAAAGTTTGCCACAAGCCACCTGGGAGACACACCAAACATGTGGAAGAAGGTGCTCTGGTCAGATGAAACCAAAATTGAACTTTTTGGCAACAATGCAAATCGTTATGTTTGGCGTAAAAGCAACACAGCTCATCACCCTGAACACACCATCCCCACTGTCAAACATGGTGGTGGCAGCATCATGGTTTGGGCCTGCTTTTCTTCAGCAGGGACAGGAAAGATGGTTAAAATTGATGGGAAGATGGATGGAGCCAAATACAGGACCATTCTGGAAGAAAACCTGATGGAGTCTGCAAAAGACCTGGGACTGGGACGGAGATTTGTCTTCCAACAAGACAATGATCCAAAAACATAAAGCAAAATCTACAATGGAATGGTTCAAAAATAAACATATCCAGGTGTTAGAATGGCCAAGTCAAAGTCCAGAGCCTGAATCCAATCGAGAATCTGTGGAAAGAACTGAAAACTGCTGTTCACAAATGCTCTCCATCCAACCTCACTGAGCTCGAGCTGTTTTGCAAGGAGGAATGGGAAAAAATGTCAGTCTCTCGATGTGCAAAACTGATAGAGACATACCCCAAGCGACTTACAGCTGTAATCGCAGCAAAGGTGGCGCTACAAAGTATTAACTTAAGGGGGCTGAATAATTTTGCACGCCCAATTTTTCAGTTTTTGATTTGTTAAAAAAGTTTGAAATATCCAATAAATGTCGTTCCACTTCATGATTGTGTCCCACTTGTTGTTGATTCTTCACAAAAAAAATACAGTTTTATATCTTTATGTTTGAAGCCTGAAATGTGACAAAAGGTCGCAAAGTTCAAGGGGGCCGAATACTTTAAATAGTAGTAGTAGTATGAATAGTGGGGGAAGATAAATAAACATATACATATTGTTGTTATTTACTTTGTTGTTTGTGTTCCACTGGTTTCCCTTTTGTCATGGCAACGGGCGGTCTCGCTGCTGTGATGTCACACTGTGGTATTTCACCCAGTAGATATGGGAGTTTTTTTTTACCAATGTTTGGTTTGTTTTCTAATTCTTTGTGGATCTGTGTAATCTGAGGGAAATATGTCTCTCTAATATGGTCATACATTGGGCAGGAGGTTAGGAAGTGCAGCTCAGTTTCCACCTCATTTTGTGGGCAGTGAGCACATAGCCTGTCTTCTCTTGAGAGGTCTGCTTCTCTTGAGAGGTCTCTTGAGAGTCTGTCTTCTCTTGAGAGGTCTGTCTTCTCTTGAGAGGTCTGTCTTCTCTTGAGAGGTCTGCCTTCTCTTGAGAGGTCTGTCTTCTCTTGAGAGGTCTGTCTTCTCTTGAGAGGTCTGCCTTCTCTTGAGAGGTCTGTCTTCTCTTGAGAGGTCTGTCTTCTCTTGAGAGGTCTGCCTACTGAGTGTACAAAGCTTTCCTTAAGTTTGGGTCAGTCACGGTGGTCAGGTATCCCGACACTGTGTCCTCTCTGTTTAGGGATAAATAACATTCTAGTTTGCTCTGTTTTTGGTAGATTTTTTTCCAATGTGTCAAGTAATTATCTTTTTGTTTTCTCATGATTTGATTGGCTCTAATTGTGCTGCTGTCCTGGGGCTCTGTAGGGTCTGTTTGTGTTTGTGAACAGAGCCCCAGGACCAGCTTGCTTAGGGGACTCTTCTCCAGGTTCCTCTCTCTGTGGGTGATGGCTTTGTTATGGAAGGTTTGGGAATCGCTTCCTTTTAGGTGGTTGTAGAATTGAACAGCGCTCTTCTGTAGGTTGTTAACTAGCGGGTATCGGCCTCATTCTGCTCTGCATTATTTGATATTTTGGCAGAATTCTGCAGAATCTGTATTGGGTTTCCCATTTAGTGAATAATTGGTTGGTGAGCGGGACCCCAGACCTCACAACCATAAAAGGGCAATGGGTTCTACAGATTAATGGGTTCTACAGATGAATGGGTTCTACACAGATGAATGGGTTCTACAGATGAATGGGTTCTACAGATGAATAATGGGTTCTACGGATGAATGGGTTCTACAGATTAATATGGGTTCTATGGATGAATGGGTTCTAATGGGTTCTATGGATTAATGGGTTCTACGGTAGTATGTTTAGCCAGGCCCGGGTGGGATGTTGGGGTTTTATGTTCCTTTTGATGGCACAGAAGGCCCTTCTTGCCTTGTCTCTTAGATCGTTCACAGCCTTACTCCTCTCTCTCTCTGTCTCTCTCTCTCTCTGTCTCTCTCTCTCTGTCTCTCTCTCTCTCTGTCTCTCTCTCTCTCTATGTCTCTCTCTCTCTCTCTCTCTGTCTCCCCCCCAGATGTTCCAGGTAATCCAGCCAGAGAGGGCTCTCTACATCCAGGCCAATAACTGTGTGGAGGCCAGGGACTGGATAGACATCCTGACCAAGGTCAGCCAGTGCAACAGGAAGAGACTGAGCACATACCACCCCTCAGCTTACCTCAACGGTCACTGGCTCTGCTGCAAGATGTCTGCCGACACAGAACCAGGCTGTACACCCTGTACTGGGTGAGTAACTGGGTTGCTCTCTGTCTGTCTGTCTGTCTGTCTCTCTCTCTCTGTCTCTCTCTCTCTCTCTCTCTCTCTCTCTCTCTCTCTCTCTCTCTCTCTCTCTCTCTCTCTCTCTCTCTCTCTCTCTCTCTCTCTCTCTCTCTCTCTCTCTCTCTCTCTCTCTCTCTCTCTCTCTCTCTCTCTCTCTGTCTCTCTCTCTCTCTGTCTCTCTCTCTCTCTCTCTCTCTCTCTGTCTCTCTCTCTGTCTCTCTCTCTCTGTCTGTCTCTCTCTGTCTTTCTGTCTCTTTCTGTCTCTCTCTCTCTCTCTCCCTCTCTTTTTTGTGGGCAGTGAGTCAGGTCTGCCTACGGCGGCCTTTGTCAATGGCAAGTCTATCTTCACGGAGTCTGTACATAGTAGTGGTCAGTGAAGGGGTCAGTGAAGGGGTCAGTAGAGGGGTCAGTGAAGGGGTCAGTAGAGGGGTTAGTGAAGGGGTCAGTGGAGGGGTCAGTAGAGGGGTCAGTAGAGGGGTCAGTAGAGGGGTCAGTGAAGGGGCCAGTAGAGGGGCCAGTGAAGGGGTCAGTGGAGGGGTCAGTAGAGGGGTTAGTGGAGGGGTCAGTAGAGGGGTCAGTAGAGGGGTCAGTGAAGGGGTCAGTAAAAAGGGGCCAGTAGAGGGGCCAGTGAAGGGGTCAGTGGAGGGGTTAGTGAAGGGGTCAGTAGAGGGGTTAGTTGAGGGGTCGGTAAAGGGGTCAGTAGAGGGGTCAGTAGAGGGGCCAGTGAAGGGGTCAGTGGAGGGGTCAGTAGAGGGGTCAGCAGAGGGGTCAGTGGAGGGGGCAGTAGAGGGGTCAGTAGAAGGGTCAGTAGAGGGGTCAGTGGAGTGGTCAGTAGAGGGGTCAGTAGAGGGGTCAGTTAAG
>NW_026289079.1:0-35125 GCF_023373465.1 Oncorhynchus keta | reverse complement strand
TTCCGGAGTTCTAAATTGAGCAGCTGCTGAAAAATGAGCTCCTGCATATATTGAGATTTTAAATGTTTTTTAGAGTGAAGTACATCGAAAAAATCAAGAGAAACTGCAAGACTCAATAGAAGACAAAACAAGGAACAAACCAAAAAGACAGGCTTTTGAAAAATTAACTATTTTTCATAAAATTGTACAGTTATCTTAGCTAGCTGAATTGCTAGCAGAATTGTTTACTTGTTGCCAAGCAGTTGCTAGGGACTCTCCTGGAAGAAGCTAGCTAGCTTACAAAGAATAACAACAAAAATATCTAGTTAACAGAAGAAAGGAAGACAAAATAAGGACAAAAGAAGGACAGAAGAAAAAGGAAAAGAAAGAGGACAACAAAGTGAAACAGTCAGCACTTCTATTGCAACTTCGTATTTCGTCGTCCTAACATAGTCTACACTGCTATCTGCCCAGCAGCTAGCCAGCTAGCAAACGTCCACCGTCTACCGAATAGCAGCACTGTAGAAACTATTACACTCAACTGAACGACTTGATTAGTGTAGTGTTAGCTAGCTACATAGTTGTCTTTGCTGTCTTCGTATCCAAGATAATTGTGTAGTTTAGAGCGTGTAGTCTTAGAGTGATTATCTTAATTTACCGAGGTTAGCTAGCCAGCTATTTGTCGTCCTTAACATAGGAGACACTGCTAGCTAGCCAACAGCCAGCCAACGTCTACTGAATAGAACTTCCGCACTCAACAACCCGGTCGCATTCCGCTTCGCTCCACAGGTAGTATCACATTTTCATTTCATTTCATTACAGCACAACGGTTTGATTTGTTTGATCGTAGCTAGCTACATAGCTAGCTACATAGCCGTCTGTGTATCAAAGATAATTGTGTAGTCTAGAGCGATTTTCTAGGTTAGCTAGCCAGCTATTGTCGTTCTTTTAACGCAACGTAACGTAATCAACACTGCTAGCTAGCCAGCTAGCCCCGAATAGCAGCACTGTAGAAACTATTACACTCAACGGAACGACTTGATTAGTGTAGTGTCAACAACGCAGCCACTGCCAGCTAGTCTACAAAGTCAACAACGCAGCCACTGCCAGCTAGCCTACTTCAGCAGTACTGTATCATTTTAATCATTTTAGTCAATAAGATTCTTGCTACGTAAGCTTAACTTTCTGAACATTCGAGACGTGTAGTCCACTTGTCATTCCAATCTCCTTGCATTAGCGTAGCCTCTTCTGTAGCCTGTCAACTATGTGTCTGTCTATCCCTGTTATCTCCTCTCTGCACAGACCATACAAACGCTCCACACCGCGTGGCCGCGGCCACCCTAATCTGGTGGTCCCAGCGCGCACGACCCACGTGGAGTTCCAGGTCTCCGGTAGCCTCTGGAACTGCCGATCTGCGGCCAACAAGGCAGAGTTCATCTCAGCCTATGCCTCCCTCCAGTCCCTCGACTTCTTGGCACTGACGGAAACATGGATCACCACAGATAACACTGCTACTCCTACTGCTCTCTCTTCGTCCGCCCACGTGTTCTCGCACACCCCGAGAGCTTCTGGTCAGCGGGGTGGTGGCACCGGGATCCTCATCTCTCCCAAGTGGTCATTCTCTCTTTCTCCCTTACCCATCTGTCTATCGCCTCCTTTGAATTTCATGCTGTCACAGTTACCAGCCCTTTCAAGCTTAACATCCTTATCATTTATCGCCCTCCAGGTCCCTCGGAGAGTTCATCAATGAGCTTGATGTCTTGATAAGCTCCTTTCCTGAGGACGGCTCACCTCTCACAGTTCTGGGCGACTTTAACCTCCCCACGTCTACCTTTGACTCATTCCTCTCTGCCTCCTTCTTTCCACTCCTTTCCTCTTTTGACCTCACCCTCTCACCTTCCCCCTACTCACAAGGCAGGCAATACGCTCGACCTCATCTTTACTAGATGCTGTTCTTCCACTAACCTCATTGCAACTCCCCTCCAAGTCTCCGACCACTACCTTGTATCCTTTTCCCTCTCGCTCTCATCCAACACTTCCCACACTGCCCCTACTCGGATGGTATCGCGCCGTCCCAACCTTCGCTCTCTCTCCCCCGCTACTCTCTCCTCTTCCATCCTATCATCTCTTCCCTCTGCTCAAACCTTCTCCAACCTATCTCCTGATTCTGCCTCCTCAACCCTCCTCTCCTCCCTTTCTGCATCCTTTGACTCTCTATGTCCCCTATCCTTCCAGGCCGGCTCGGTCCTCCCTCCCGCTCCGTGGCTCGACGACTCATTGCGAGCTCACAGAACAGGGCTCCGGGCAGCCGAGCGGAAATGGAGGAAAACTCGCCTCCCTGCGGACCTGGCATCCTTTCGCTCCCTCCTCTCTACATTTTCCTCCTCTGTCTCTGCTGCTAAAGCCACTTTCTACCACTCTAAATTCCAAGCATCTGCCTCTAACCCTAGGAAGCTCTTTGCCACCTTCTCCTCCCTCCTGAATCCTCCTCCCCCTCCTCCCTCTCTGCAGATGACTTCGTCAACCATTTTGAAAAGAAGGTCGACGACATCCGATCCTCGTTTGCTAAGTCAAACGACACCGCTGGTTCTGCTCACACTGCCCTACCCGGTGCTCTGACCTCTTTCTCCTCTCTCTCCAGATGAAATCTCGCGTCTTGTGACGGCCGGCCGCCCAACAACCTGCCCGCTCGACCCTATCCCCTCCTCTCTTCTCCAGACCATTTCCGGAGACCTTCTCCCTTACCTCACCTCGCTCATCAACTCATCCCTGACCGCTGGCTACGCCCCTTCCGTCTTCAAGAGAGCGAGAGTTGCACCCTTCTGAAAAAACCTACACTCGATCCCTCCGATGTCAACAACTACAGACCAGTATCCCTTCTTTCTTTTCTCTCCAAAACTCTTGAACGTGCCGTCCTTGGCCAGCTCTCCCGCTATCTCTCTCAGAATGACCTTCTTGATCCAAATCAGTCAGGTTTCAAGACTAGTCATTCAACTGAGACTGCTCTTCTCTGTATCACGGAGGCGCTCCGCACCGCTAAAGCTAACTCTCTCTCCTCTGCTCTCATCCTTCTAGACCTATCGGCTGCCTTCGATACTGTGAACCATCAGATCCTCCTCTCCACCCTCTCCGAGTTGGGCATCTCCGGCGCGGCCCACGCTTGGATTGCGTCCTACCTGACAGGTCGCTCCTACCAGGTGGCGTGGCGAGAATCTGTCTCCTCACCACGCGCTCTCACCACTGGTGTCCCCCAGGGCTCTGTTCTAGGCCCTCTCCTATTCTCGCTATACACCAAGTCACTTGGCTCTGTCATAACCTCACATGGTCTCTCCTATCATTGCTATGCAGACGACACACAATTAATCTTCTCCTTTCCTCCTTCTGATGACCAGGTGGTGAATCGCATCTCTGCATGTCTGGCAGACATATCAGTGTGGATGACGGATCACCACCTCAAGCTGAATCTCGGCAAGACGGAGCTGCTCTTCCTCCCGGGGAAGGACTGCCCGTTCCATGATCTCGCCATCACGGTTGACAACTCCATTGTGTCCTCCTCCCAGAGCGCTAAGAACCTTGGCGTGATCCTGGACAACACCCTGTCGTTCTCAACTAACATCAAGGCGGTGGCCCGTTCCTGTAGGTTCATGCTCTACAACATCCGCAGAGTACGACCCTGCCTCACACAGGAAGCGGCGCAGGTCCTAATCCAGGCACTTGTCATCTCCCGTCTGGATTACTGCAACTCGCTGTTGGCTGGGCTCCCTGCCTGTGCCATTAAACCCCTACAACTCATCCAGAACGCCGCAGCCCGTCTGGTGTTCAACCTTCCCAAGTTCTCTCACGTCACCCCGCTCCTCCGCTCTCCACTGGCTTCCAGTTGAAGCTCGCATCCGCTACAAGACCATGGTGCTTGCCTACGGAGCTGTGAGGGGAACGGCACCTCAGTACCTCCAGGCTCTGATCAGGCCCTACACCCAAACAAGGGCACTGCGTTCATCCACCTCTGGCCTGCTCGCCTCCCTACCACTGAGGAAGTACAGTTCCCGCTCAGCCCAGTCAAAACTGTTCGCTGCTCTGGCTCCCCAATGGTGGAACACACTCCCTCACGACGCCAGGACAGCGGAGTCAATCACCACCTTCCGGAGACACCTGAAACCCCACCTCTTTAAGGAATACCTAGGATAGGATAAAGTAATCCTTCTCACCCCCCCCTTAAAAGATTTAGATGCACTATTGTAAAGTGGCTGTTCCACTGGATGTCATAAGGTGAATGCACCAATTTGTAAGTCGCTCTGGATAAGAGCGTCTGCTAAATGACTTAAATGTAAATGTAAATGTATAGCACATGGATAAAACAAGGCATAGCTAGTACCATTAGATAGGTAAGTGAAAATATAAATTAGCTAGGCTAACATTACATTAATTAAAATGTTTACTGTACTGTTGACTACCTCAAACATTTAATCACACGAAACACATCCCAACCAAGCCACACTGCTTCTTGACACAATGACCACTTAACCCGGAAGCCAGCCAGACCAATGTGTCGGAGGAAACACCGTACACCTGGCGACCGTGTCAGCGTGCACTGCACCTGGCCCGCCACAGGAGTTGCTAGTGTGCGATGGGGCAAGGACAAACCCTGCGGGCCAAACCTCCCCTGACCCGCACGACGCTGGGCAAATTGTGTGCCACCCCATGGGTCTCCTGATCACAGCCGACTGCGACAGAGCCTGGACTTGAACACAGAATATCTAGTGGCACAACTAGCACTGTGATGCAGTGCCTTAGACCACTGTGCCACTCAGGAGGCCTTCCACATCAATCTACAAAAAATATCTCATAATGAGAAAGCAAAAAATGGAAATATCACATTTACATATGTATTCAGACCCTTTACTCAGTACTTTGTTGAAGGACATTTGGCAGTGATTATAGCCACGAGTCGTATTGGGTATGATGTTACAAGCTTGGCACGCCTGTATTTGCAGAGTTTGAAGCCACACCTACATTGTCTTGGCTGTGTGCTTTGGGTCATTGTCCTGTTGGAAGGTGAACCTTTGCCCCAGTCTGAGGTCCTGAGCGCTCTGGAGCAGGTTTTCATCAAGGATCTGAGTGTACTTTGCTCCGTTCATCTTTCCCTCAATCCTGACTAGTTTCCCAGTCCTTGCCACTGAAAAACATCCCCACAGCGTGATGCTGCCACCACCATGCTTCACCGTAGGGATGGTGCCAGGTTTCCTCCAGATGCGACACTTGGCATTCAGGCGAAAGAGTTCATTCTATGGTTTCATCAGACAAGAGAATCTTGTTTCTCATGGTCTGGGGGTCCTTTAGGTACCTTTTGGCAAACTCAAAGCGGGCTGTTGTGCCTTTTACTTAGGAGTGGCTTCCGTCTGGCCACTCTACCATAAAGGCCTGATTGGTGGAGTTCTGCAGCGATGTTTGTCCTTCTGGAAGGTTCTCACATCTCCACAGAGGAACTTTTGGGCTCTGTCAGAGTGACCATCGGGTTCTTGGTCACCTCACTGACCAAGGCCCTTCTCCACCGATTGCTCAGTTTGGAAGAGTCTTGGTGGTTCCAAATCTCTTCAATTTAAGAATGACGGAGGCCACTGTGTTCTTGGGGACCTTGCTGCAGATATGTATTGGTGCCCTTCTTCAGATTTGTGCATACACACAATCCAGGCTCAGAGCTCTACGGACAATTCCTTCAACCTCATTGCTTGGTCTTTGCTCTAACATGCACTGTCAACTGTGGAACCTTATATAGACAGGGAGTGTGCCTTTTCATGTCCAATCAATAACACTGGTGGACTCCAATCGCTGTAGAAACATCTCAAGGAAATAGATGCACCTGAGCTCAATTTTGATTCTCATAGCAAAGGGTCTGAATACTTATGGGCCAAGGTACTCTGTTTCCGCTTATTCATTATGCAGTGTATTGTGTGTAGATTGATGAGGAAAAACATTTGTACAATCAATTTTAGAATAAGGCTGTAGCATAACAAAATGTGGAAGAAGTCAAGGGGTCTGAAACTTTCCAAAGGCATTGTACATTTATTATTGTTATATTAGCTTTGTCAATAAGCAGAGCAGAAAACACACATACCTTCTCTCACACAAGCACAAGAGATGAGGTCTCAAATGATGGAAGCAGCAACAGGTCTCACCCTTCAAAGTGATGTCACACCAAGGTCTACCAGATGCCACAAAAAAACAAAAATAAATACTCCAAAGAAGTTTAATAGGATAGGGGGCAGCATTTGGAATTTTGGATGAAAAGCATTCCCAATTTCAACTGCCTGCTACTCATCCCCAGAAGATAAGATATGCATATTATTGGTAGTTTTGGATAGAAAACACTCTGAAGTTTCTAAAACTGTTGGAATCATGTCTGTGAGTATAACAGAACTTATGTAGCAGGCAAACCCAAAGGACAAACCATTCAGATTGTTTTTTTTTAGGTCACCCTATTTTCAATTAGCTTTCATTGGGAATCCAGATTTCTAAGGGACTTGCTTGCAGTTCCTACCGCCTCCGCTGGATGTCACCAGTCTTTAGAAATTGGTTGAGGTTATTCCTTTGTGTAATGAAGAAGTACGGCCATTTTGAACGAGGGTCACTTCATGTGTACAGTTTGATAGAGGCGCATGACCAGAAAGCATGCTTGAGTTTGTTTTCTTCCTGTATTGAACACAGATCCTCCCGTCTTCAATTTATCATTAGCTTGAAATGTTTTGGCAAAGTTTACAGGTAACTTTTGAGATTTTTTGTCGTCACGTTGCGCAAGTTGGAACCAGTGTTTTGCTGGATCATTTAATCATTTGTGATGTTTATGAGACAATTGGAGTGCCAACAGAAGAAGCTCACAAAGGTGATTTAAATTTGTATTTCTTATGCTTTTGTGTCGCGCCTGCAGGATTGAAATGTTTTCTCTCTTTTGTTTATTATGGTGTTATCCTCAGATAATAGCATCATTTGCTTTCGCCGAGAAGCCTTTTGAAATCTGACATGTTGGCTGGATTCACAACACGTGTAGCTTTAATTTTTGGTACCTTACATGTGGGTTTCATGAAAATTAGATTTTTATAGGAATTTATTTGAATTGGCGCTCTGCATTTTCTCTGGCTTCCCACATATCCCAGAGAGGTTTTTAAAGGGTCCCTGTTTCTGATTACTCTTAATGTGATGATGGTTATTTTAACAAATTAATTAACTATGTTTAATTATTACGTGATTAAATGAATCATGTAACAATTAACTCATTAGCAATCTTGGGGCACCACGGAAAAAGTTTGATCCTGAATCAACTCCAAGAATTTCAGAATGTATCGTTTCCCAATATAGTAGCCATCCATTACTTATTATTGCAAAAATCGCTGAAGTTAGGAGACTTTTATCTCCCTCACCAACTTCAAACATCAACTATCTGAGCAGCTAACCGATGGCTGCAGCTGTACATAGTCTATTGGTAAATAGCCACCCATTTTTCACCTACCTCATCCCCACAGTTTTTATTTATTTACTTTTCTGCTCTTTTGCACACCAATATCTCTGTACATGATCATCTGATCATTTATCCTCCAGTGTTAATCTGCAATATTGTAATTATTCGCCTCCCTCCTCATGCCTTTTGCACACATTGTATATAGACTCTCCCCTTTTTTTCTACTGTGTTATTGACTTGTTAATTGTTTACTCCATGTGTAACTCTGTGTTGTCTGTTCACACTGCTATGCTTTATCTTGGCCAGGTCGCAGTTGCAAATGAAGAACTTGTTCTCAACTAGCCTACCTGGTTAAATAAAGGTGAAATAAAAAAATAAAATAAAAAAAATATCAGTCTCGCGCAGGGAAATATGAATACTTTGCACATGAACAACCACGCAATGAAAGAACTGCAATGTATATACACTGCTCAAAAAAATAAAGGGAACACTTAAACAACACAATGTAACTCCAAGTCAATCACACCTCTGTGAAATCAAACTGTCCACTTAGGAAGCAACACTGATTGACAATAAATTGCACATGCACCACATGCAAAATGACCTCCAGCAGGCCACAAATGTGCATGTGTCTGCTCAAACGGTCAGAAACAGACTCCATGAGGTGGCATGAGAGCCCAACGTCCACAGGTGGGGGTTGTGCTTACAGCCTAACACCGTGCAGGACGTTTGGCATTTGCCAGAGAATGCCACTGGTGCCCTGTGCTCTTCACAGATGAAAGCAGGTTCACACTGAGCACATGACAGACGTGACAGAGTTTGAGACGCCGTGGAGAACGTTCTGCTGCCTACAACATCCTCCAGCATGACCGGTTTAGCGGTGGGTCAGTCATGGTGTGGGGTGTTAGCATTTCTTTAGGGGCCGCACAGCCCTCCATGTGCTTGCCAGAGGTTGCCTGACTGTCTTTAGGTACCGAGATGTGATCCTCAGACCCCTTGTGAGACCATATGCTGGTGCGGTTGGCCCTGGGTTCCACCTAATGCAAGACAATGCTAGACCTCATGTGGCTGAAGTGTGTCAGCAGTTCATGCAACAGGAAAGCATTGATGCTATGGACTGGCCCGCCCTGTTCCCTCAGACCTGAATCAATTGAGCACATCTGGTTCATCATGTCTCGCTCCCGTCCACCAATGCCACGTTGCACCACAGACTGTCCAGGAGTTGGCGGATGCTTTAGTCCAGGTCTGGGAGGAGATCCCTCAGGGAGACCATCCGCCACTTCATCAGGAGCATGCCCAGGCGTTATGCTAAGGAGGTCATACAGGCACGTGGAGGCCACACAATACTGAGCCTCATTTTGACTTGTTTTAAGTGACATCAAGTTGGATCAGCCTGTAATGTGGTTTTCCACTAATTTTGAGTGTGACTCAACCAGACTCCATGGGTTGATAAATTTGATTTCCATTGATAATTGTTGTATTCTGTGTAAATAAAAAGTATTTAATAAGAATATTTCATTCATTCAGATCTGGATATGAATAGTGTTCCCTCGTTTTTTGAGCAGTGTATATTTACTCTTGTAACTTTGTCATCTCTCTCTGCTGAAATTGCCCAGTCCCAGTCCATATTGGGAGGCGTTCCGACAGAAGTCTCTGGTGTGTCCACTAGAGGTCACCATGTCCTTTGTAGTTGAGGTAGTAGGACTCTTTGTTCTTGAAGTGTTTGTAAGAATGGATACATAAAATGTAATTAGCTGAGATCTTACTTGTGTCTTTGGTCAAAGTTCTAGACTACTTTACATTAACCAGTTGCAGACTGAGAATGTTTGGTAGTCTTCATCTTTATTCACTCGTCGAGTTTCAGAGGGTCTTGTAGTTTTAGACCATTTGTCACGTATTCAGCTCGCACTACATGTATACTGGTCTCGTAGTTTTACCTTCGCTTAGGGTAGGGGCACTATTTTCACCTCCGGATGAAAAGCGTGCCCAAAGTAAACTGCCTGCTACTCAGGCCCAGAAGCTAGGATATGCATATAATTGGTAGATTTGGATAGAATACACTCTAAAGTTTCCAAAACTGTTCAAATAATGTCTGACTGATTTGGTTGGCGAAAACCTGTGAAAAACCCACCCAGGAAGAGGGATTTTATGTTTGTTTGTAGTTTTCTATTGAATGCCATTACAGTATCCATTGACTTAGGACTCAAATTGCACTTCCTATGGCTTCCACTAGATGTCAACAGTCTTTAGAAATTGTTTCAGGCTTGTATTCTGAAAAATGAGAGAGTAAGACCTCTTCTGAATAAGTGGATAGTGGAAAGTCCCGAGGTTTTTCTGCGCACGACCGAGAGTGCACCTTTCTTTGTTTTCCTTTATATTGACAACGTTATTGCTGAAATTTTATCGATTATTTAGGCTAAAAACATCCTGAGGGATTGATTATAAACATCGCTTGATATGTATCTACGAACTTTATGGATACTATTTGGATTTTTCTTTCTGCCTGTTGTGACTGCGTTTGAGCCTGTGGATTACTGAACAAAACGTGTGAACAAAAATAGGTTTTTTGGATATAAACAGGGACTTTATCGAACAAAACAAACATTTATTGAGTAAATGGGAGTCTTGTGAGTGCAACCATATGAAGATCATCAAGGTAAGTGATTAATTGTATTACTATTTCTGACTTGTAACTCTACTTGGCTGGTTACTGTTTGTAATGGTTTCTCAGCTGGATGCTGTTCTCAGATAATCGCATGGTATGCTTTCTGTATGCTTTTCATGGTAAGCCTTTTGAAATCTGACACTGTGGTTGGGATTAATAAGAAGTTCATCTTTAAAACAATTTATAACACTTGAATGTTATATGAATTTTTATAATGAGTATTTCTGTTTTTGAATTTGGCGCTCTGCAATTTCACTGGATGTTGGCCAGGTGGGACACTAGCGTCCCACGTACCCGAGTGAGGTTAAAACCATTTGGCTAAGGACAGTAGCAACCTGGCAATGTACTGGTCTCCTAGTTTTTAAACCATTTGTCAGCTGTGTAGCCACCGCTCCACGCTGTCTGGTCTCAATGATTGATTATTCAGGGTACAGCTAGAATCACTCTACACACCGGCAGCAATCCTGCAACCCGGTCTAATGTAAATTTCGTTAGCAGTCCTTTAATACCCTTGCCTTGGAGGGCGGTTCCATCATGTTGCCACAATGTCTGTGGTCACATGGGCGTGGTTACTGACTTGGCAAAAGTTTATATAAAACAATTATCTCCTTTAGAAGGCTAAAGTCACATTTCATCTTCTCACAAATAGTTTCATATTTAATCATATACGTTTTCAACATTTAGATGTAAACCTGACCCCTTGAATGCGTACACTTTCAGAGCTACTGTTATTTAGTAATAATGTCCATAATGACATCACAAAACAACTGATTTGACATGATTATTGTTTGGTCCCACCAACCATTTCCCACATTATTTATGGGAAGAATTTATTGTTTCATTATCCACTTTTGGATGTTGGTGTTTTGGCGGCAGATTCTCTCCCCTACACACTAAGGGATTTTGACTTTCGCCATACTGCCATGCACGAGAGAAAGTTTACGACCGGTCGTTAATGTCCTAGAACTGGCCCCACTTCCCCCTTCATCTCTGGTGGGGAGAGGTGGGGGGCTCTCTTTGATCCTCACCCAAGAGGGAAAGTCATGGCATGGGGATAAACATACCTGAATTTGTTCAATAGAAACTATTGGACTAATGATTATACCGTAGATCAGCTAGATGCAGACAAGAGTGTGCAAGGTGGTATTGAATGGGTCACAGTCTGTCACTGATCTTACAATGGAATTTGATTGATAGTCATTCAATATGCTTTAATAGAAATAAGGACATGCTCATAAAAATTTATTGCCCACATCAACAACCGCCACTGATAGAAAGCCTTCATCCAGGCTAGAGATCACCAACAAAATGTATATTTTTTATTTTTATCTTTGTCTCTGCATTGTTAGAAAAAGGACACGTAAGCAACTATTTCACTATTAGTCTACACCTGTTGTTTACGAATCTTGTGACAAATAACATTTGATTTGAGATCGTCATTGAGAGAAGACCAATGGACAGAGGCCATATCCCTAATGAAACATCTTTCAGACCAGGGCACAATCAAGCAGAAGATGAAATGACCTTCAAATATCGGCAGCAGATGGTACATGATCATGGAGTCCTCTGATGTGCTGTTTCCTCGCTTCACAGACATGAAGGGACTGTTAAGTATCATTCAAATTCAGTTGTACTGCTGATGTCATGTTTCCCTCTGAGGTTCAGTGCCTTCAGAAAGTATTCATACATCTTGACTTATTCCACATGTTGTGTTACAGCCTGAATTTTCTCACCCATTTACACACAATACCCTATAATGAAAAATTGAAAACATATTTTTAGAAATTTGACCAAATTTATTGAAAATGAAATGCAGATAGATATCTCATGAACTGTACATGCATATCCAAATTGAGCTCAGGTGCATCTAATTACCTTTTATCATCATTGAGATGACACTACAACTTGGAGTCCACCTGTCACCAATTCAATCGTTTGGACATGATTTAGAAACTATACCATGAAGTCGAAGGAACTGTCCATAAACTTCTGAGATAGAATTATGATGAGGCATATATCTGGGGAAGGATATAAAACGATTTCTATAGTGTTGAATATTTCCAAGAGCACAAGTTGTCTACATCATTGGAAAATGGAAAGAATATGGAACTACCAGACTCTGCCTAGAGCTGGCCATCCAACAAAGAGTTGAGCAACCGGCCAAGAAGAACCTTGGTCAGGGAGGCGACAAAGAACAAATTAACCACTCTGATTGAACAGAGTTCCTAGGCTGAGATGAAAGAACCTGCCAGAAAGACAACAGACAGAAGCCACAAAGCTACTCCTGAGAAAAAAGGCACACCACAGCATACCTGAAGTTTGCAAGCTACGCAAAAACTCAGAGCATAAACAAAATCAAATCAAATCAAATGGTATTTGTCACATGCGCTGAATACAAGCCCTTAACCAACAATGCAGTTTTAAGAAAATACATTAAAAAGTAAGAGATAAGAATAACAAATAATTAAAGAGCATCAGCATCATATAACAATATTGGGGCTAAATGCAAGGGGTAGAGTCAATGTGCGGGGGCACCGGTGTTGAGGTAATTGAGGTAATATGTACATGTAGGTAGAGTTATTAAAGTGACTATGCATAGATAATAACAGAGATTAGCAGCAGCGTAGAAGAGGGGGAGATACAAAATTATACTATTTGGCCTTAGACTGGAACAAGAATGTGAAGTCCTTAATTGGCCCAGCCAAAAGCCTAGATCTGTGGAAAGACTTGAAGATTGCTGTTCACTGCCGCTCCCCATTGATCTAAACAGAGCTTGAGAAAATCTGCAAGGAAGAATGGGCGAAAATACCCAATTCCAGATGTGCAAAGCTGATACAGAAACCCAATACAACTCAAAGCTGTAATTGCCGCCAAAGGTGCTTCTACAAAGTACTTATGTAAATTAGATATTTCTGTGTTTCATTTTCAATAATGTGCCATAATTTCTATAAAAATGTTGTCACTTTGTCATCATGGGGTATTGTGTGTAGATGGGTGAGACAAATGTATTTTTAATCTCTAATTCTCTAACAAACAAAATGTGGATCTTTTAAAATATGTTTTCTTTATTTTACCAGGCAAGTCAGTTAGGAACAAATTCTTATTTTCAATGACGGCCTAGGAACAGTGGGTTAACTGCCTGTTCAGGGGCAGATCGACAGATTTGTACCTTGTCAGCTCAAGGATTTGAACTTGCAACCTTCCGGTCACTAGTTCAAACGCTCTAACCACTAGGCTACCCTGCCGCCCCAAGGGGTAGCCAAGGGGTATGAATACTTCCTGAAGGCACTGTATATATAAAAAAATAACGAAAGACAGATAAGTACTGTCTTTGAGAAGCATGCCAATGGAGCAAAATTGAACGCCGATACAAGGGAAAACTGAGTGAGTTCTGCGCTTCTTTAAAGCAGAAAAGCCCTACTTGGCTATGGCTGGTCACTTGGTACTTGTGAAAACATGGCACTTCAGTGGCCACTCCGCCTCAATATTTCACAGATCAGAAGTCGTCTTACACTGAATGGGGTACGCTCCTTTTGTCGTCAGGGACCCTGTTTTTTGATTGAGCTAACAGCTGTGATATGACATCAGCCGGTGGTCTCTGTTTTCACTTGTTTTTTTGCTCTTAAAAGGTTCCATCAGTGTCACTCTGGCGGGCTGCACAGTGTTGCTTTTCATCTCTTCGACTGTGCAGTCTGCCAGCTGGTTAAAAGGGCCCATGGTGGAGAGAGAGGGTTGCTGGTGTGATCCTGTTCTAAGTTATTTATTGTCCTTATGCTTATGGACACACACATGCACGCACATACAAACACACAAATATGCTACATACACACGCACAGACAGTGTAAACTGTACATACACACATACATACCGTACATACACACACACATTCACACAAACATACACGCACACAAACAGTATCCTGTACATAAACACTTGCATGCACGCGCACACACAGACACACACACACCCGTCGTCACCTGTCTGTCAATTGGAGTAACAACTTCAGTTCTTCAAGCATGAAAGTTAAAACACCACTACTACAGATGTGTGGGTCCTGCTATTTCTTATGAAACACTGCTCAGTTTTTAGAGAACAACTGACAACAGTAAGGTATTCATACAGAAGTATGTTTTGGATTACAGAAAAACGTACTTTTTTCATTCTTTGCTCGATACCTTTGATTCAAGTTTGAACCCAATGGAACATTTCTCTGACACCTGTGACACTGAATGGGCTTCTCGGCATGAAATATTTTGGGAAACAATTCAAAGCTTGGCTGGACCTTTGCTCACAGATACTTCTGAATTCATTTTCATGACCGGCTCCGCTCTACTCCGCTCTGCGACCTGGAGTCTCTTCCTGCTAGGGCCTCTTAAACATTCTAAACTATTACCCCTCAGAGTGCACTGTGATTTAACACATTTAGCATTACCAACATAAGACCCCTTTACCACCCCAATTTCTGTCCAAGTGTCTTTCCGTTGTGACACCCTGGGACCAGTTAAGAGTGACTATACTATCTATTTGCACCGCTCTGGTGGTGGTGTGGGTGCACATGTGTGTACATACTGAAGAGAGAGCACAGATCGCATAGTAGTGAAAAAATAACCAGGGTGGAAGAATTTTTAAAAATAAAGAAAGGCCACAAAGCAGCTTACTGTAGCAAGCTTAGCATGTGCTTATTAGGCCTGCCATTGTAGCGGCATTGCTGACACTTTGGCTGATGAGATTGAGTAGAGTTATTTGGTAACTGGTAGAGACTGATAGTGAGTCTGGGGTATTCTGATGAAACACAGCGGCACATACTGGAGGAGGAAGCCCCAGAGTTACCTGTGTGGCTTTGGGCTGCTCTCTCAGAAAAATGTATCAGGAGTGGATAAACTAATATGGTTGTGTCTGTGGACACAACTAGAAATTAACCAAAACATTGTTTAGAATTTTGGTTTAAGTTGACTGGTTTGCTAGATTGACATATATTAAATACATTTTAAATACACTAAAATTACACTAAAGTTTGATGTCGGACGACGCTAGAATGTTCATTATGTCACTGCGACAACTGTCGCTAGACTTAGTATAAACCAGCTTTTTAGTCTTAAACATTGTTTAGTACATGGCCTCACATGAATCCTTAAAGAGATGGGTAGATCTTTAGGCTTAAGAGGGTGTGAAAGATGCTGAATGGGTGTAAGCAAGAAGAGCTCTCAGTAGGTTTACAAAACATTTAAGTACCATTTTCTCAAAAGTGAGGTTACAAGTTTAACGCAGAATTACTTTCCCATTATTCCTCAACTGTAGTGTATGATATAAACAACACAATTTCAAATTTGTGACTCACCACTTGGATTCGGTCATAATTTGAATTTTAGATTTTTACATTGGATAAAAGTAGAGACTCAGAGCTACAAAATGGTATGTCATACACAGCATTTTTTGAGGAACAATGGGAAAGTAATTCTACTTTGAAAGTTGATACACTTGAAAACTCACTTTTGAGAAAATGGCCTTGAATGTTTTGGTACCTACTCCAGCTCTCGTTTGTCTACACCCATTCAGCATTGTTCACACCCTCTTAAGCCAGCCCCACCCAACTATTTAAGGATTCACATGAGGTCAGGTGCTAATGACTAAAAGTTTCCAGGGTAAACAGAAACTGTCCAGATACAAATATTTTAGAAATAGATGACGCTTACCCAGATACACTTGTCTAAAATTGATGGGTCATGTGAAAAAAATGCTATAACCCCCAGCCACATCCCTGGTGGAAAACATACTAAATTGTCATACTTGAGTAAAAAGTATAAATCATTTCAAATTCCTTACGTTAAACCATGGCACAATTGTATTTATTTTTAAATAGCAAGGGGTACAATGTACCTAGGTATCAAAAGTAAAAATATAAACCATTTGAACTTCCTTATATTAAACCAGATGGCACAATTTTATACTTTTAAAAAATTGATGGATAGCCAGGGGCACACTCCAACGCTCAGACATCATTTACAAACAAAGCATTTGTGTTTAGTGAGTCTGCCAGATCAGAGGTTGTATGGATAACCAGGGATGTTCTCTTGAAAAGTGATTAAATTGGACAAAAAATTCCTGTCAAATGTAACAAGTACTTTGGGTGTCAAGGAAAATGTATGGAGTAAAAAGTATATTATTTTCTTTACGAATGTTGTAAAGTAAAAGTTACAGAAAACGACTTAAGTAGTACTTTGCATCACTCCCCAAATGCCTTCACACCAGTACATTAGCATTTCAAACTTTTTAACAAATCAAAACTGGAAAATTGGGCGTGCAAAATTATTCAGCCCCCTTAAGTTAATACTTTGTAGCACCACCTTTTGCTGCGATTACAGCTGTAAGTCGCTTGGGGTATGTCTATCAGTTTTGCACATCGAGAGACTGAAATGTTTTCCCATTCCTCCTTGCAAAACAGCTCGAGCTCAGTGAGGTTGGATGGAGAACATTTGTGAACAGCAGTTTTCAGTTCTTTACACAGATTCTCGATTGGATTCAGGTCTGGACTTTGACTTGGCCATTCTAACACCTGGATATGTTTATGTTTGAACCATTCCATTGTAGATTTTGCTTTATGTTTTGGATCATTGTCTTGTTGGAAGACAAATCTCCATCCCAGTCTCAGGTCTTTTGCAGACTCCATCAGGTTTTCTTCCAGAATGGTCCTGTATTTGGCTCCATCCATCTTCCCATCAATTTGAACCATCTTCCCTGTCCCTGCTGAAGAAAAGCAGGCCCAAACCATGAATCTGCCACCACCATGTTTGACAGTGGATATGGTGTGTTCAGGGTGTTGCTTTTACGCCAAACATAACGTTTTACATTGTTGCCAAAAAGTTAAATTTTGGTTTAATCTGACCAGAGCACCTTCTTCCACATGTTTGGTGTGTCTCCCAGGTGGCTTGTTGCAAACTTTAAACTACACTTTTTATGGATATCTTTAAGAAATGGCTTTCTTCTTGCCACTCTTCCATAAAGGCCAGATTTGTGCAATATACGACTGATTGTTGTCCTATGGACAGAGTCTCCCACCTCAGCTGTAGATCTCTGCAGTTCATCCAGAGTGATCATGGGCCTCTTGGCTGCATCTCTGATCAGTCTTCTCCTTGAATGAGCTGAAAGTTTAGAGGGACGGCCAGGTCTTGGTGGATTTGCAGTGGTCCGATACTCCTTCCATTTCAATATTATCACTTGCACAGTGCTCCTTGGGATGTTTAAAGCTTGGGAAATCTTTTT
Source organism: Oncorhynchus keta (assembly GCF_023373465.1). Classification (NCBI taxonomy): domain Eukaryota; kingdom Metazoa; phylum Chordata; class Actinopteri; order Salmoniformes; family Salmonidae; genus Oncorhynchus; species Oncorhynchus keta. Next base: position 17,771 of record NW_026289079.1, on the reverse strand, counting down.
GTATCCAAATCCGCTTTAAACTTCTTCACAACAGTATCCCGACCTGCCTGGTGTGTTCCTTGTTCTTCATGATGCTCTCTGCGCTTTTAACGGACCTCTGAGACTATCACAGTGCAGGTGCATTTATACGAGACTTGATTACACACAGGTGGATTGTATTTATCATCATTAGTCATTTAGGTCAACATGGGATCATTCAGAGATCCTCACTGAACTTCTGGAGAGAGTTTGCTGCACTGAAAGTAAAGGGGCTGAATAATTTTGCACGCCCAATTTTTCAGTTTTTGATTTGTTAAAAAAGTTTGAAATATCCAATAAATGTCGTTCCACTTCATGATTGTGTCCTACTTGTTGTTGATTCTTCAAAAAAAATACAGTTTTATATCTTAATGTTTGAAGCCTGAAATGTGGCATAAGGTCGCAAAGTTCAAGGGGGCCGAATACTTTTCGAACTGTAAGTTAAGGCCATGTAACCTGAGTAAGATGTACATGTACAGCACATAAACAGATGCATGCGCCATATATTCAAGCGGTGGACACTTGATACGTCACATGATATTGTTGTGTTATGTCACAAAATCATGTTACGACCACACATATCATTATTCATTTTATTTATCAATATTTTGCTAAGTCTTGTGAAGTGGATGGTCTCTACAGAAGGTGTAAACGGTAAAGCCAAATTGTTACTTGCATAGTAGCAATATCAGAAATAGTGTCAATATAAATAAAATGTACAGTATGTACAAGAACAATAACGATATCAGTGATAGACGAGGTAGTTATATGCATACAATCAGGGATAAAGTGGCTGAGCAGCAGGAAAGGGATAAAAATAAATAGCAGCAACATATGTTCCTAACGTGTGTTAGGAGTCATATAAATAGAGGCACTGCAGATAGCGCTGATGACTGGTCCGTCCAAACCACGTATGAATAAGGGAATCTATATTCGGAGTGCCTGTTTCTATCCTGCCCTTGACTTTGGTGCAGGGACTCTTCGTCGCAAAAATATAATTTGTCTAGCTTTGTCCAGTCCAGGTGGTGCTTTTACAGGCAGAACATCTATGGGAGGAAGAATGTCAGCGTTGCGCAGCAGCTGAAACCTGGTCCCGACAGTCCGAATGCTCCTTGGTAACAACACCAGGCTCCAGAGCATCAAAGCTGTAAAACAGGGAATAACAAAAATGTTGAAGACTTTACAGCCCTGCACAACATCAACTCACCTCCGAAGTTCAAATAAGAATCACCTTTTTTACCTGAAGAACTGTACTGCTTGATCTGTGGCAGTGGCCTGATGTTCAAAGTCAGCTGTTGTTGCCAACCATAGCTATCCACCAGCACCGTACCATCCTCCAGTTAATGTTAGCTAGCTAACAGCAAGCTTTAACTTGGGATCTTTTGTTTAGGCATGTCACGTTAACGTTAGCTAGATGCAGTGGGGCAAAAAAGTATTTAGTCAGCCACCAATGTGCAAGTTCTCCCACTTAAAAAGACGAGAGAGGCCTGTAATGTTCATCATAGGTACACTTCAACTATGATAGACAAGATGAGGGAAAAAAATCCAGAAAATCACATTGTAGGATTTTATGAATTTATTTGCAAATTATGGTGGAAAATAAGTATTTGGTCACCTATAAACAAGCAAGATTTTTGGCTCTCACAGACCTGTAACTTCTTCTTTAAAAAGGCTCCTCTGTCCTCTCGTTACCTGCATTAATGGCACCTGTTTGAACTTGTTATCAGTAGAAAATACACCTGTCCACAACCTCAAACAGTCACACTCCAAACTCCACTATGGCCAAGACCAAAGAGCTGTCAAAGGACACCAGAAAGAAAATTGTAGACCTGCAACAGGCTGGGAAGACTGAATCTGCAATAGGTAAGCAGCTTGTTTTGAAGAAATCGACTGAAAGCAATTATTAGGAAATGGAAGACATACAAGACCACTGATAATCTCCTCGATCTGGGGCTCCACGGAAGATCTCACCCGTCAAAAATGATCACAAGAGCGAGCAAAATCACAGAACCACACGGGGGACCTAGTGAATGACCTGCAGAGAGCTGGGACCAAAGTAACAAAGCCTACCATCAGTAACACACCACACCGCCAGGGACTCAAAATCCTGCAGTGCCAGACGTGTCTCCCTGCTTAAGCCAGTACATGTCCAGGCCCTGAAGTTTTCTAGAGAGTATTTGGATGATCCAGAAGAAGATTGGGAGAATGTCATATGTATCAGATGAAACCAAAATATAACTTTTTGGTAAAAACTCAACTCGTCGTGTTTGGAGGACAAAGAATGCTGAGTTGCATCCAAAGAACACCATACCTACTGTGAAGCATGGGGTGGGAAACATCATGCTTTGGGGCTGTTTTTCTGCAAAGGGACCAGGACGACTGATCCGTGTAAAGAAAAGAATGAATGGGGCCATGTATCGTGAGATTTTGAGTGAAAACCTCCTTCCATCAGCAAGGGCATTGAAGATGAAACGGGCTGGGTCTTTCAGCATGACAATGATCCCAACACACCGTCCGGGCAACGAAGGAGTGGCTTCGTAAGAAGCATTTCAAGGTCCTGAGTGGCCTAGCCAGTCTGCAGATCTAAACCCAATAGACAATCTTTGGAGGGGAGTTTAAAGTCCGTGTTGCCCAGCAACAGCCCCAAAACATCACTGCTCTAGAGGAGATCTGCATGGAGGAATGGGCCAAAATACCATCAACAGTGTGTGAAAACCTTGTGAAGACTTACAGAAAACGTTTGACCTCTGTCATTGCCAACAAAGGGTATATAACAAAGTATTGAGATAAACTTTTGTTATTGGGAGAACTTGCACAATTGGTGGCTGACTGAATACTTTTTTGCCCCACTGTAGCTAAATTAACTATAATCCCAATTCATAGAGTAACGTTACCGCAATACAACCCGATTGTCATAGCAAGCTAAAGTTACCCAAATAACTGTAGGTTCATTCTTAGTTAGCAAGCCAGCCATTGAGCTGAAGCTTTAGCCTTCAATGAAAACAACTTCATGACAAAATTTGAAATTTATAATATCTGAATCTGTAGCCAGATTCCTACCTGTATACATGGGATGAAAAAGCTTCATGTTACGCTCATTGTTAGTTCATTGTTAGTTAGCAAGCCAGCCATCGAACTCCAGCTGGCTAGCTAACATCTAACGTAAACTCATTCCGCAAATGTGTGCGCAACTGCAACATTCAAACGAGGCTACAAAGAAAACAAATGGGACTGTAGCAACTGTGTTGATGTCAAAATCGGGGGTGAAACTAGGGTTTCTATTCAAGCCGCTGATCGACAAGGTAATGGCTCAATAGTATTGGAGAAAAGTTGAAAAATTGACCCTCCGTTACATCTTGAAGTGTCATGTTGTAACGTACAGCACGCATAAAGCACTATTTCTGTCTTACAATCTCTCTCCACCAGGTGTAGCACTTCTATCATCCTTTAAAAACAAGAAATGGACAGTGACGGGGGGTAAGGGGGGATACCTAGTCATTTTTCTTCGTCATCATTGCATGCGATCATCATTCTCAAAGCAGCTGTTTACTTCTAAGATCATTTTAGCACCGCTCTAAAACCCATTTCAAATTTAACAAACCTTCAAATAGGTATGTAATGACACATTATATAAACTCTTTATAGTGTTTTATTTACATTTTAGAGGCAATAAGGTGATAAGTTGGACAGATCGAGTGAAAAATAAGCAAAATAAGCATCTCTCCTTCTCACTATCACGCATTAGTTTCGCCTTCCCCACCCGCCATTTTTAAAAAGACCTGACGGGACTCATTGCCTGCTTAAATTATGCAGAAACGGGCAGCATTTAGGTCATGTATTTGATTATGTTGGAAAGGGGAGAAATTGTGCTTTACAATGGTATTGACATTACAGTTGATCTGGAAGTATTATGTTTTTGGGGCGCTAAAATAAGGGGCACCGTACGCACCAAGGCGATGTACGAGTTTACATGAGTTTACGTTAGCTTTAGCTTTTGCAATGAAAACAACTTTCTGACAAAAGTAGAAATGTATAATATCTGAATCTGTAGCTAGATTCTTAACTGTATTAATTAATGAAAGCTTCACGGCAGACTACAACCCCTTTTATAAAAGACACATTGTGTTGTTTCCGTTTAGTTAACACAGCTTGTTTGACCCATTGTGTTCCACTGATTTCAAAACATGTTATGAAATGGAAGGGTAAGCAATGCAAGGCACAATCGTCATCCAGAAAGTAGTCCATCACAACTTTTTCCCACTGAGCTTTGACGATAGCGCCTGATATCTTCGGGGCAGCAATGTTATTGAGAGCAGTAGCAACATATTTGCAGTTCTCCATGGCTAACAATATATATTTTTTAAATGCAGTACGTGCAGCTCATTTTGTAGGCACAAGATGCAACACCGACCAATCCAAACTCATCTCTCGTCATAATCAGCCCACTCCTTATCTCAGCCAATCATGGCTAGCGTGAAGGTTGCGCCCTTTTTCTGTGGCTAAACCAACTAGGCTACCAATTGTATTGGTATTTACAGATGACATGCACATTTGATATTAAGGCACATGAAAGTTCACATGGTTGAGAAGGCATTTCTGCCAAAAAATACATCTTGATAAAAAATATATATTTTTTATGTTCAAAAGGCTCTCCTGTGAAGTTGTGAATAGCAAGTTTCCTTAATCGGGTCAAATTTTGCGACATAAGACCGAATCGAGCTGGTCGTTAGCATTTGGTCAAACACCCACATTTTTCAAGTGGTAAATCAACTAAAAATTACGTCCGCTGCAATTTGATGAATGCACAGTAAATCCAACTATCTTACTCAGCATATCATAGTTAAGACCTCCCTAATATGAATACAGTCTCTCTCATAATATACAATCACCATGACATACAGTACCAGTCAAATGTTTGGACATATCTACTCATTTCAGGGTTTTACTTTATTTTTTATTATTTTCTACATTGTACAATAATTGTGAAAGACATCAAAACGATGAAATAACACGTATGGAATCATATAGTAACCAAAAGGTGTTAAACAAATCAAAATATATTTTATTTGAGTTTCTTCAAAGTAGCCACACTGCCTTGATGACAGCTTTGCACCCTCTTGGCATTCTCTCAACCAGCTTCACATGGAATGCTTTTCCAACAGTCTTGAAGGAGTTCCCACATATACTGAGCACTTGTTGGATGCTATCCCTTCAATCTGCGGTCCAACTCATTGCAAACCATCTCAATTGGATTGAGGTCGGGTGATTGTGGAGGCCAAGTCATCTGATGCAGCACTCAATCAATCTCCTTCGGTCAAATAGCTTTTACACAGCCTGGAGATATGTTGGGTCATTGTCCTTTTGAAAAACAAATTATTGTCCCACTAAGTGCAAACCAAAGGCGATGGCGTATCTCTGCAGTATGCTGTGGTAGCCATGCTGGTTAAGTGTGCCTTGAATACTAAATAAATAACAGACAGTGTCACTAGCAAAGCACCCCACACCATTCCACCTCCTCCTCCATGTTTCACGGTGGGAACCACACATGGAAAGATCATCCGTTCACCTACTCTGTGTCTTACAAAGACCCGACAGTTGGAACCAAAAATCTCAAATGTACTCATCAGACCAAAGGACAGAATTCCTCCAGTCTAATGTTCATTGCTCGTGTTTCTTGACCCAAGCAAGTCTCAAATTCTTATTGGTGTCCTTTAGTACTGGTTTCTATGCAGCATTTCGACCATGAAGGCCTGATTCACGCAGTCTTCTCTGAACAGTTGATGTTGAGTTGTGTCTGTTACTTGAACTCTGTGAAGCACTTTTGGGCTGCAATATCTGAGGCTGATAACTCTAATGAAGCAGCAGAGGTAACCTGGGTATTACTTTCCTGTGGTGGTCCTCATGAGAGCCAGTTCCATCAGAGCACTCAAAGAAACTTTCCAAGTTTTGACATTTTTCGGATTGACTGGCCTTCATGTCTTAAAGTAATGATGGACTGTCGTTTCTCTTGCTGATTTGAGCTGTTGTTTCCATAATATGCACTTGGTCTAATACAAAACAGGGCTATCTTCTGTATACCAACCCTACATTGTCACAACACAACTTATTGTCTCAAACATTAAGAAGTAAAGACATTTCAAATGAACTCTTAACAATTAATTAATTGAAATGTATTCCAGGTGACTACCTCATGAAGCTGGTTGAGAGAGTGCAAAGAGTGTGCAAAGCTGCCGTCAAGGCAAAGCGTGGCTACTTTTAGCATCGAATAGTCCCCGCGATATGCAACTGTTCAGGGAAGTCAGGAACCAATACACGCAGTCAGTCAGGGAAAGCAAAGGCCAGCTTCTTCAGGCAGAAATTTGCATCCTGTAGCTAACTCCAAAAAGTTCTGGGACACTGTGAAGTCCATGGAGAACAAGAGCACCTCCTCCCAGCTGCCCACTGCACTGAGGCTCAGTAACACGGTCACCACCGATAAATCCATGATTATCGAAAACTTCAACAAGCATTTCTCAACGGCTGGCCATGCCTTCCCTCCTGGCTACGCCACCCCGCCAACAGCTCCGCCCCCCGCAGCTACTCTCGCCCAAGCCTCTCCAGGTTCTCCTTTACCCAAATCCAGACAGAAGATGTTCTGAAAGAGCTGCAAAACCTGGACCCGTACAAATCAGCTGGGCTTGACAATCTGGACACTCTATTTCTGAAACTATCCGCCGCCATTGTCGCAACCCCTATTACCAGCCTGTTCAACCTCTCTTTCATATCGTCTGAGATCCCCAAGGATTGAAAGCTGCATGAGTCATCTCCCTCTTCAAAGGGGAGACACCCTGGACCCAAACTGTTACAGACCTATATCCATCCTGCCCTGCCTATCTAAGGTCTTCGGCCAAGTCAACAAACAGGTCACTGACCATCTCGAATCCCACCGTACCTTCTCCCGCTGTGCAATCTGGTTTCCGGGAGCCAGTCACGGGTGCACCTCAGCCACGCTCAAGGTACTAAACAATATAAACCGCCATCGATAAAGACAGTACTGTGCAGCCGTCTTAATCGACCTTGCCAAGGCTTTCGACTCTGTCAATCACCATATTCTTATCGGTAGACTCAGTAGCCTCGGTTTTTCTAATGACTGCCTTGCCTGGTTCACCAACTACTTTGCAGACAGAGTTCAGTGTGTCAAATCGGAGGGCATGCTGTCCAGTCCTCTGGCAGTCTCTATGGGGGTGCCACAGGGTTCAATTCTCGGGCGATTCCCTGATCCACCTCTCGAGACGACACCATTCTGTATACCTCCGGCCCGTCCTTGGACACTGTGCTATCTAACCTCCAAACGAGCTTCAATGCCATACAACACTCCTTCCGTGGCCTCCAACTGCTCTTAAAAGCTAGTAAAACCAAATACATGCTTTTCAACCGTTCGCTGCCTGCATCCGCACGCCCGACTAGCATCACCACCCTGGATGGTTCCGACATAGAATATGTGGACATCTATAAATACCTAGTTGTCTGGCTAGACTGCAAACTCTCCTTCGAGACTCATATTAAACATCTCAATCTAAAATCAAATCTAGAGTCGGCTTTCTATTCCGCAACAAAGCCTCCTTCACTCAAGCCGCCAAACTTACCCTAGTAAAACTGCCTATCCTACCGATCCTCGACTTCGGCGATGTCATCTACAAAATAGCTTCAACACTCTACTCAGCAAACTGGATGCAGTTTATCACAGTGCCATCCGTTTTGTTACTAAAGCACCTTATACCACCCACCACTGTGACCTGTATGTTCTAGTCGGCTGGCCCTCGCTACATATTAGTCACCAGACCCACTGGCTCCAGGTCATCTACAAGTCCATGCTAGGTAAAGCTCCGCCTTATCTCAGTTCACTGGTCACGATGGCAACACCCACCCCGTAGCATGCGCTCCAGCAGGTGTATCTCACTGATCATCCCTAAAGCCAACACCTAATTTGGCCACCTTCGTTCCAGTTCTCTGCCCTGTGACTGGAACGAATTGCAAAATCGCTGGAGACTTTTATCTCCTCACCAACTTTAAACATCTGCTACCTGAGTAGCTAACCGATCGCTGCAGCTGTACATAGTCTATCGGTAAATAGCCCACCCAATTTTACCTACCTCTTCCCCATACTGTTTATATTTATTTACTTTTCTGCTCTTTTGCACACCAATATCTCTACCTGTACATGACCATCTGATCATTTATCACTCCAGTGTTAATCTGCAAAATGTTAATTATTCGCCTACCTCCTCATGCCTTTTGCACACAATGTATATAGACTCTCTTATTTCTTTTTTCTACTGTGTTATTGACTTGTTAATTGTTTACTCCATGTGTAAATCTGTGTTGTTGTCTGTTCACACTGCTATGCTTTATCTTGGCCAGGTCGCAGTTGCAAATGAGAACTTGTTCTCAACCAGCCTACCTGGTTAAATAAAGGTGAAATTTAGAAATGTAAAAAATGTTTAAAATTAAAACTTTGAAGAATCTCAAATATAAAATATATTTTGATTTGTTGGAAACATATTTAAAACTATGAAACTTAAATATCACATTGACATAAGTATTCAAACCCTTTACTCAGTACGTTGTTGAAGCACCTATGGCAGTGATTATAGCCTGAGTCTTCTTGGGTACACTTCCCCAACTTGGCACACCTGATTTGGGGAGTTTCTTTCATTCTTCTCTGCAGATCCTCTCAAGCTCTGTCAGGTTGCATGGGGAGTGTCGCTGCACAGCTATTTTCAGGTCTCTCAGAGATATTTGATCGGATTCAAGTCCGGCTCTGGCTGGTCCACTCAAGGACATTCAGAGACTTGTCCCGGCCACTCCTGCATTTTCTTGGCTGTGTGCTTAGGGTCGTTGTCCTGTTGGAAGGTGAACCTTCGCCCAGTCTGAGGTTCTGAGCGCTCTGAGCAAGTTTTCATCAAGGATCTCTCTGTACTTTGCTCCATTCATCTTTCCCTTGATCCTGACTAGTCTCCCAGTCCTTTCAAATCATGTCCAACCAATTGAAATTACAACAGGTTGACTCCAATCAAGTTGTAGAAACAGCTCAAGGATGATCGATAGAATCAGGATGCACCTGAGCTCAATTTCATAGAAAAGGATCTGAATACTTATGTAAGTAAGGTATTTTTGTATTAATATTTTGTATAAATTAGCAAAAAAAAAAATCTAAAACCTGTTTTTACTTTGTCATTATGGGGTATTGTGTAGATTGACGAGGAAAATGTGTTTTACAATCAATTTTAGAATAAGACTAACGTAACAAAATGTGGAAAAGTCAAGGGGTCTGAATACTTCCCGAATGCACTGTACATACATGCAGTAGGTAAAATACCAGTTGCAGTAGTTCTACCCTAGCCTGATCCCAGATCTGTTTGTGACAGCAGTGTGTAAAATACCAGTTGCAGTAGTGCTACCCTAGCCTGACCCCAAATCTGTTTGTGACAGCACAAACAGATCTGGGATCAGACTAGTTCTGCCCCATCATCTCTAAGAACCTGTGGCAGGTTCTCACAACATGCAAACACTCTCGTGTATGCTGAGGAGGGTAATGAGAAGCATTACGACTGGCTGGCCAGGGTTAATCTTCTTTTTGTTTCCCTGCCAAACTCAGGCCTCTCACGGAGCACAGCCACATTACCCAGTCTCCATTCTCACGTCAATGCCTTGCCATACAGAATAAGGAACCACGTTCCTGACACTAGTGTTCCAGAGCGATTGGTGACCGGTGATGTTTTAACCTGTTGAGGAGGATAGTTTACGTTAAATCTATGAAGCCTAGGAATTACCGTTGTTTACCACCATGCCTCTTTATGGTACTGGCACTAACCCTGTATATAGCTTAAATTCTCATGTTTTTCTTATTTCTCGTCTGTGTTTTACTTTACCTTGATATTGTAAGAAACATTTTTGTGAAAGGGAGTGAAAGAGCTTGCAAGTATGCATTTACAGTACTGTTTAACATCTGCTGTATCCTGTGCACATGACAAATACACTTGACATGACTAGTTTTAACCTATGCTCATTATACTCTATCATGCTGTACATAAGTATAAGTGTTATAGCTTTTTTTTCAGGAGGTCCAGAGCTAGACTTATAGGCCTTGACTATTTTAAGCCTTAGCATGTCACTAAAACCTGTGTATATCTAGTCTTGATGAAGGTGATGATTGCCGTTGCTCATCATCAATGACCCTGATGAATGAGTTGGTTGTGAATGCTTATAGCAAATCTTATAATGCACTATGGGGTGATAATAGGTGCAGTAAGTGCATCCATAATGCATTTTAAACAAGTCTTACTCTTCCCCATCTTTCTCCCCTTCTCTATTTCTCCCTCTTCTCTCTCTTTCTTCCCTTCTCCATCTAACTTCCTTTCACACTATTTTCCTTCTGTAGTGTTATGCTTTATATGAAGAATCAAGGCAAATATCACTTTGGTTAACTTTAATGAAACAATAAGTAACAGTGTACGACGGGTGTACACGGACCGACTTGCCAAATCACCTTATGTCGTCATAAATATACTCTGTGCCATAATAAAATAGTTCCACAATACATCATTTTTTCTTTGAGTCTTTTGAGACATGTTCTTTAAATATCAAACATCACATTACTGTTTCTGAAAGTTCATCACTCTGTAAGTTTTGAAATACCCATCTTTCTCTCTTCTAAACCCATCCTTTCTCTCTTCTCTCTGACTACTATTTTCTCACTTTCCATCCATCTTCTGACTCTCTCTCTAGGTCAAAGGCTAGGTCTCCAGTTTATTAATCTGAAGCTGAAAATTCACCAAACGCTCAATCTTGGCTCTTCTTTGATCTGTAGAAACTTTGGGAAATTCTCCGGTCTTGAGCTGGCTCCCGTCCCCCCACCCCCATCAGCCACTGCTTCATTTAGCCAACCTTTAGCTGCCGTGCAACAATTAGGCCTGTCAGGCGCTCACTGTAGATCGAACTCCGCTTGGCAGCTCCGCTCGCTATCTATACCCAGGAACAAATCCTCACTAATGACTGGCTAAAGAGACCTGACAGCGTGTTACAGCTGGAGACGTAATTTCATAGAAGCTCTAACAAGCCTTTGAAGGAGTGGAAGAAATATTTCATAAGCTTGATGCAATTTGGTGGGTGCACATAATGAAAATAATGAGTGCGCTCCCTTCAGATTTTAACACGTAATTGATGCCTCTTCTTTTTGTTCATTGCAAATAATAACAAGCGCAGACACAGACAGCAGATCATCAGATGTGGTTCCTTTCTCCCTCTGCATGTTGATAGAAGCTAGATAAAACCATTGTTTCCTGCCATTTTACATACTAATTTTTTTTTTTGGTCCCTTCGTTTTAACGAGATTGATGTTCTATCTGCGAAACACCTGTTATACACCGAACATGTGGCCCTTGACAACCAACTTATTAATACATGGGCAGTATGCACAATGAAACCAATGTTCTTCCATGGAAACCATTCTGGTTGTATTTTAATCCATTTAAGCTATATCCATCTGTTACAGCTCTGCCTCTTTTTAGTGTCAGCCTGTTTTTATCTATCTTGTCGCACCCAGTCAAACTAGCTTAGTTTGTAATTCAACTATGTAAAACACACAGTAATCAGGACCTTCTGAAACAAACATTTTGTTACGTTAAGCACCCAGACTATCAAAATAATGACGCATTTATGAATAATAATCCTGTTTTGTTGGCGGATGGAATCTGGCTCAACCTAAGAGTTAGAGAAAGGAGCAAATAGAGAGGAGAAAAGTTTTCGGCCCCCACAAGTGGCCAATAAATGATGCCAAAAAAGAAAAATATGGAACATCAAAAGATAACCCGATATCATAGAGTCCGGTTAATCAGGACATCTAGATCAGAGTGATGCCACAGGAGCCAGTAAATTAAAGGAACAAAATGATTAATTGGACCAAATGACATTGAAAAAACAATCAAATATTAAAAGAGTGTACACTACGTTTAACTTTGGCATCAAGGGTGCACAGAGAGTAATCGCCAGGCTGAAGTATCATCATTTCCTCCATTTAGTGTAACAGTAATAAAAGACTTGTCAGAGGTTTGAAGTGAAGAAGCACCCAGGCCCCTCATTACCGCCATGGGAAATACAATGTTTTCTGGCCCCTAATAATGACAATATTTTGCCAAATAAAGTCATTTTGTTAATAGGAATGCTAATAATAAGGCACTTTCTGCTTGTTTGTTTTCTAGTTTGGACATATTTACATTATATTACACTGATGAACAAAAGGACAGTCCATTTGATTGCATCCATGTCTTTGATTTTGGTTCTGGGAGCGGAGGATGGGTACGTGTGCTTTGAATTCACTAGGGATGAATCTGGATGGGGTTTGAATATTTAAACAAGGCCCTCCTCTGAGCTTGTTTTATGAGATGATATTCCTCTTTGTATTAGGCTCCTCTATAGGAAATCATTACCTGGGCTAGTTAAGTCTAAAGTAGGTTACCACCGGTCAAAGTTTGGTTGTATTGAAAAGTCCTCAGAACTCAATTGGTTTGGTAGAGTAAACTTGAGACATTTTCTAAACTCTTCATTATGTGCCAATATTCCCTGTAGAAGGCAAATAATTAAACAGATGGTCGTACTATCAACAAACTATCTGTTGATAACTGTCACGTTCTGACCTTTATTTTCTGTGTTTTTGTATTTAGTTAGTATGGTCAGGGCGTGAGTTGGGTGGGCAGTCTATGTTTGTTTGTCTAGGTTTTGGGAATTTCTATGTTTCGGCCTAGTATGGTTCTCAATCAGAGGCAGGTGTCATTAGTTGTCTCTGATTGAGAATCATACTGGTGGCCTGGGTTTCACTGTGTGTTTGTGGGTGATTGTTCCTGTCTCTGTGTGTGCACCAGATAGGACTGTTTTGAGTTTCACATTTCTTGTTTTGTTAGTTTGTTCATGTGTACCTTAAAGCATTAAAAAAGTACCATGGAAAATTACCACGCCGCGTATTGGTCCTCTGATCCGTTTCGCCTCTCCTCTTCGGAAGAAGAGGAGGAAACTCATTACAATAACAACTGCTTATATAGGGTTTGGTTTAGAATAAGCATTAGGGTAAGGGTTCAGGTTATGCTTAAAGCTAGGGTTAGTAGATAGTAGAAATGTTACGATAGTCAGTAGATAGTGTGTAGAGAGGATCTAGAGATGGACTATCCAAATAAACTGTAACAGCTCGTTACAGTTTTTGACGTTTATTCAACAGCCACAAATGGCTGCAAACGGCGAATTAGGAAAATAGGAATATGACGATCCATATAGGAGATGCACCTTGTCAATATGATGAGTTTTGCTCATAAAATGATTGCTTACGCTTATAACTTCATAGACGCACCTTGGGTGAGGTGCCATTGCATGTCTAACAGAGCAGATTGACAGTCAACTGGAATTGAAGGCACCATTTTTATTATATTTTTTTATATTTTTTGTTGCTTGTATATTTTTGTTTCTAATGGGGCACCTGGAGAAGGAAGCAAAGAACATTGTTGTGTCTCTGTATTTACCTCTGTATGTTTCTCTATAATGTACTAGGGCCTCTACCAAGAGGTTTGGACTTTTACTGTGTGCCACAGGAGGTTGTGTGCTTGTCCTGCTTTCACATGATTGATGGTTCAAGACCTGCTTTGTCTGTTCCCTTTTAATCACTACAACAGTATTTACCAAGAGACCATCCCTGGGCCTTGTGTCAACAGACAAAGGGCTGTGTGGCCTATCCAGCAGAAGTCAGACAGCAACAGAGTGAGGTATTTTCCTTTTGAAACCTCTCCCCTGAAGTCAATTAAGTGATGCTGACATCTGCAACACCCGGCCCTGATCAAAGGTTAGATCGCCTGCTCGGCGGAGGGACATTAAATCTTAGCTGCCTCGCAGCAAGGCCTGAGACGAGGCCTGATGCAGATCAACAGGTCAGGTAATTATCAGAAAGTTGGTGTTTTGCTACCCCTGCATCACCAGCGATCCCTTTTATTTATTTTGTTACTATTATAGGCACGGAATTCCCGGAGAGACGTAGGAAAAGAGAGGAGCGTGTGACATGAAACGGTCCCTGCCTCAGACAAGGGCAAGAGGGAAAAAATACGGAATTAATTTGACTATGAGTAAGTGCCAGCCATTCCTGTCGTTTAATGCATCGCTCACTCTCTTCCTTTTCTAATTGCACTGTAGACAGCTTCAAGCACGTTGGGGAATTCCTGGCAGAGAATACCAGTCCCCCAATCCTTTGTTGCGGCGTTATTTGCATGATAATTAGTTGATGGCAATATCTATTCTAATTCATTTATTATTTCACAACCGCAGTGAGAGGGATAGTGTGTAAGAAAGATGGGGAGACCCCATACATTAATTATAGTGATCATAGCATTCACTGAACTTGAATATGCTTATTAAATTAGTAAGTCAATTTACAGATGAGTCTTTGGTTTCCTCTTTGTCATTTACTCTGGACTATTTTGGTGAATCCGTATCCATTTTCCAGCTCCTACACTTCTCCACCAGGGTCTCTATCCTTATATGGCTTTCTACGGAACATGCTGCTCAGGTTATAGCCTGTGTATTTACACTGGTTTGAACACATGACACATTAGGGCACATACAGACATGAATGAGGTGTGCTTCAACAGGTTTGGAGCAGAAACCTGCACACCTATAGTTGCACTTCAGGAGGAGAGTTCACCGTCCTGATTTAAACCAAAGTGAGTACAATTCATCAGTGCTATGCAGTACTAACATCCTTTTAAAAATGTATGAATATCAGCATATTACTGAGAGAAATAAAATAATGACTCAATTATCCACGAACAGTGAAGAATCGGTGCTCTGCGAAATTCAGAGCAACACAAAATACAAAGGTTGCAGGCCAAACAAAAACGCATCAACACAAAAGTGTAGAAAGACCCTGTACTTCATTTGCTCCTTGACAGATGGAGAAGCCATCTCCCTCTCCTCTTACTTTCCTCTTTCCTGAGGGTCTGGGATAGGACAATGGAGGAACCACTGTGGTCCTGTTATGTTTGTGTACACACACCCCAGCCTCCACATAACACTACAGCACATTAAAATTAAAGCACCACCTTATTGTTCTCCTGTGTGTTCATCTCAGCCCCCCAAACACATCTCAAGGTGAGCAAAGGGAAACAACATGTGTGTGATAGAAGCCAACAGTTGGTAAGATATTTGTGATGAGTGCGTGAGTGGTGTATGATGCTATTTGCCTAGAGAATGCCTGAGGATTCAGGCCAGTCGGTGCTAGCGGTGGAATAGGCCTGTCAGCTGGCAACCAGCTATAATTGCTTCCTATGGCAGGGCCTGATGAAGAGCGGAGAGGAGGTATAAGTGGTCCAGGTATCCCATCTCCACAACAGCCCCAATAATTGTTTTGTGAGGGGCAGAGAGTTGTTGCCAATCTGCACGCTGGGCCGAGGCTCTGATTGACTGGAGAGATCTGGGGAGATGGAAGGGAAGGGGAATGCCTATGGTGCTGCAGACAATTTTGCTCTCGAGTATCACAGCATTTTTCATTCAGAGAGAGGAGATGAGAAAGGGTAAAGTGGGGGAAAAGTTAGAGGAGAAAATAGGAGTGGGGAAAAGGTAAAAGAAGGAAAGACAGAGGAGAAAGCAGGGATATGTTTATCACAGCTTGTGTCACTCAGAATGGATGATAGGAGAGGGAATGGAGGGGAGACGAGGGAGGTATTCAAATCAAATTGTATTCCGTCACATGTATTTGTGGAACACCAGGTGTAGAGACGAACAGTGAAATGCTCTTCCCAACTATGCAAAGAGAAAGAAAATAGAGAAATAAAAAAGCGTCAATGCAGATAGTCCAGGTAGCTATTTGGTTAACCATTTAATGAGCTATTTAGCAATGTTATAGCATGGGGAAGAAGCTGTTCAGGGTCCTGTTGGTTTCAGACTTGGTGCACCCTCCCTCCTCTCCTTACTGCATCCTTGACTCCCTATGTCCCCTATCCTCCAGGCTGGCTCGGTCCTCCCTCCCGCTCCGTGGCTCGACGACTCCCTTGCGAGCTCACAGAACAGGGCCTGGGCAGCCGAGCGGAAATGGAGGAAATCCTGCCTCCCTGCGGACCTGGCATCCTTTCACTCCTCCTCTCTACATTTTCCTCTGTCTCTGCTGCTAAAGCCACTTTCTACCATTCTAAATTCCAAGCATCTGCCTCTAACCCCTAGGAAGCTCTTTTGCCACCTTCTCCTCCCTCCTGAATCCCACCCCTCCTCCTCTCTGCAGATGACTTCGTCAACCATTGGAAAAGAAGGTCGACGATATCCGATCCTCGCTTGCTAAGTCAAATCCACACTCGCCGGGTTCTGCTCACACTGCCCAATTTGCTCTGACCTCTTCTCCCCTCTCTCTCCAGATGAATCTCGTTGCCTTGTGACGGCCGTCGCCCAACAACCTGCCCGCTGACCCTATCCCCCTCTCTTCTCCAGACCATTTCCGGAGACCTTCTCCCTTACCTCACCTCGCTCATCAACTCATCCCTGACCGCTGGCTACGTCCCTCCCGTCTTCAAGAGAGCGAGAGTTGCACCTTCTGAAAAACCTACACGATCCCTCCGATGTCAACAACTACAGACCAGTATCCCTTCTCTTTCTCTCCAAAACTCTTGAGCGTGGCCGTCCTTGGCCAGCTCTACCGCTATCTCTCTCAGAATTACCTTCTTGATCCAAATCAGTCAGGTTTCAAGACTAGTCATTCAACTGAGACTGCTCTTCTCTGTATCACGGAGGCGCTCCGCACTGCTAAAGCTAACTCTCTCTCCCTCTGCTCTCATCCTTCTAGACCTATCGGCTGCCTTCGATACTGTGAACCATCAGATCCTCCTCTCCACCCTCTCCGAGTTGGGCATCTCCGGCGCGGCCCACGCTTGGATTGCGTCCTACCTGACAGGTCGCTCCTACCAGGTGGCGTGGCGAGAATCTGTCTCCTCACCACGCGCTCTCACCACTGGTGTCCCCAGGGCTCTGTTCTAGGCCCTCTCTTATTCTCGCTATACACCAAGTCACTTGGCTCACATGGTCTCTCCTATCATTGCTATGCAGACGACACACAATTAATCTTCTCCTTTCCCCCTTCTGATGACCAGGTGGCGAATCGCATCTCTGCATGTCTGGCAGACATATCAGTGTGGATGACGGATCACCACCTCAAGCTGAACCTCAGCAAGACGGAGCTCCTCTTCCTCCCGGGGAAGGACTGCCCGTTCCATGATCTCGCCATCACGGTTGACAACTCCATTGTGTCCTCCTCCCAGAGCGCTAAGAACCTTGGCGTGATCCTGGACAACACCCTGACGTTCTCAACTAACATCAAGGCGGTGTCCCGTTCCTGTAGGTTCATGCTCTACAACATCCGCAGAGTACGACCCTGCCTCACACAGGAAGCGGCGCAGGTCCTAATCCAGGCACTTGTCATCTCCCGTCTTGATTACTGCAACTCGCTGTTGGCTGGGCTCCTGCCTGTGCCATTAAACCCCTACAACTCATCCAGAACGCCGCAGCCCGTCTGGTGTTCAACCTTCCCAAGTTCTCTCACGTCACCCCGCTCCTCCGCTCTCTCCACTGGCTTCCAGTTGAAGCTCGCATCCGCTACAAGACCATGGTGCTTGCCTACGGAGCTGTGAGGGAACGGCACCTCAGTACCTCCAGGCTCTGATCAGGCCCTACACCCAAACAAGGGCACTGCGTTCATC
>NW_026289078.1:0-20864 GCF_023373465.1 Oncorhynchus keta | reverse complement strand
TTATAATAGAGGCAGTAGATCTAGCTGGTCTGTCATAATATAAGTAGAGACAGTATATCTAGCTGGTCTGTCAAATTATAATAGAGACAGTAGATCTAGCTGGTCTGTCATAATATAGCAGAGACAGTAGATCTACCTGGTCTGTCATAAAATAATAGAGACAGTAGATCGAGCTGTTCTTTCATGTTATAATAGAGACAGTAGATCTACCTGGTCTGTCATAATATAATAGAGACAGTAGATCTAGCAGGTCTGTCATATTATAATAGAGACAGTAGATCTAGCTGGTCTGCCATATTATAATGGGGACTAGTAGATCTAGCTGGTCTGTCATAATAGAATAGAGATAGTAGATCTAGCTGGTCTGTCACATTATAATAAAGACATTAGATCTAGCTGGTCTGTCATATTATAATAGAGACAGTAGATCCTAGCTGGTCTGTCATAATAATATGATAGAGACAGTAGATCTAGCTTGTTCTATCATAATATGAGACAGTAGATCTCGCTGGTCTTTCAATATTATAATAGAGACAGTAGATCTAGCTGGTCTGTCATATTATAGTAGAGACAGTAGATCAAACTGGTCTGTCATTTTATAATAGAGACAGTACATCTAGCTGGTCTGTCATAATATAACTAGAGACAGTAGATCTACCTGGTCTGTCATAATCTAATAGAGACAGTAGATTTTGCTGGTCTGTCATATTATAATAGAGACAGTAGATCGAGCTGGTCTGTCATATTATAATAGAGCACAGTAGATCCAGCTGGTCTGTCATAAAATAATAGAGACAGTAGATCTAGCTGGTCTATCATATTATAATGGACACAGTAGATCTAGCTAGGTCTGTCATAATAAGTATAGAGACAGTATATCTAGCTGGTCTGTCAAATTATAATAGAGACAGTAGATCTAGCTGGTCTGTCATAATATAGCAGAGACAGTAGATCTAGCTGGTCTGTCATAAAATAATAGAGACAGTAGATCTAGCTGGTCTGTCATGATATGATAGAGACGAGTAGATCTAGCTGATCTGTCATAAAATAATAGAGACAGTAGATCGAGCTGGTCTTTCATGTTATAATAGAGACAGTAGATCTAGCTGGTCTAGTCATAATATAATATGAGACAGTATATCTAGCTGGTCTGTCACATTATAATAAAGAACAGTAGATCTAGCTGGTCTGTCATAATATAGCAGAGACAGTAGATCGAGCTGGTCTGTCATAATATAATAGAGACAGTAGATCTACCTGGTCTGTCATAATCTAATAGAGACAGTAGATTTATGCTGGTCTGTCATATTATAATACAGACAGTTGGATCTAGCTGGTCTGTCATATTATAATAGAGACAGTAGATTGAGCTGGTCTGTCATATTATAATGGAGACAGTAGATCTACCTGGTCTGTCATAAAATAATAGAGACAGTAGATCGAGCTGGTCTGTCATAATATGATAGAGACAGTTGATCTAGCTGGTCTGTCATATTATAATAGAGACAGTAGATCTAGCTCGTCTGTCATAAAATAATAGAGACAGTAGATCTAGCTGTTCTGTCATAATATGAGACAGTAGATCTAGCTGGTCTTTCATATTATAATAGAGACAGTAGATCTTGCTGGTCTGTCATATTATAGTAGACGACAGTAGATCAAGAATGGTCTGTCATTGTTATAATAGAGACAGTACATCTAGCTGGTCTGTCATAATATAATAGAGACAGTAGATTTTGCTGGTCTGTCATATTATAATAGAGACAGTAGATCGAGCTGGTCTGTCATATTATAATACAGACAGTTGATCTCGCTGGTCTGTCATATTATAATAGAGACAGTAGATCCAGCTGGTCTATCATAAAATAATAGAGACAGTAGAGTCTAACTGGTCTATCATAATTATAATGGACACAGTAGATCTAGCTGGTCTGTCATAATAGAATAGAGACAGTATATCTAGCTGGTCTGTCAAATTATAATAGAGACAGTAGATCTAGCTGGTATTATCATGTAATAATAGAGACAGTAGATCGAGCTGGTCTTTGTCATGTTATAATAGAAACAGTAGATCTAGCTAGTCTGTCATAATATAATAGAGACAGTATATCTAGCTGGTCTGTCATATATAATAAAGACAGTAGATCTAGCTGGTCTGTCATAATATAGCATGAGAAAGTAGATCTACCTGGTCTGTCATAATATAATAGAACAGTAGATCAAGCTGGTCTGTCATAATATAATAGAGACAGTAGATCTACCTGATCTGTCATAATCTAATAGAGACAGTAGATCTTGCTGGTCTGTCATATTATAATAGCAGACAGTTGATCTAGCTGGTCTGTCAGTATTATAATAGAGACAGTAGGTCTGAGCTGGTCTGTCATATTATAATGGAGACAGTAGATCTACCTGGTCTGTCATAAAATAATAGAGACAGTAGATCGAGCTGGTCTGTCATAATATGATAGAGACAGTTGATCTAGCTGGTCTGTCATATTATAATAGAGACAGTAGATCTGAGCTGGTCTGTCATATTATAATGGAGACAGTAGATCTACGCTGGTCTGTCATAAAATAATAGAGACAGTAGATCGAGCTGGTCTGTCATCAATACTGATAGAGACAGTAGATCTAGCTGATCTGTCATAATATAGTAGACAGTATATCTAGCTGGTCTGTCATATTATAATAGAGACAGTAGATCTAGCTGGTCTGTCATATTATAATGGGGACAGTAGATCTAGCTGGTCTGTCATAATAGAATAGAGACAGTAGATCGAGCTGGTCTGTCATATTATAATGGAGACAGTAGATCTAGCTGTTCTGTCATAATATATGAGACAGTAGATATAGCTGGTCTTTCATAATATAATAGAGACAGTAGATCTACCTGGTCTGTCATAATATAATAGATACAGTAGATCTACCTGGTCTGTCATAGATATAATAGAGACAGTATATCTAGCTGGTCTGTCATAATTATAATAGAGACAGTAGATCTAGCTGGTCTGTCATAATATAGTAGAGACAGTAGATCTTACCTGGTCTGTCATAAAATAATAGAGACAGTAGATCTAGCTGGTCTGTCATAATATGATAGAGACAGTAGATCTACCTGGTCTGTCATAAAATAATAATGACAGTAGATCGAGCTGGTCTGTCATGTTATAGACAGAGAGACAGTAGATCTAGCTGGTCTGTCATAATATAATAGAGACAGTATATCTAGCTGGTCTGTCACATTATAAAGAGACAGTAGATCTAGCTGGTCTGTCATAATATAGCAGAGACAGTAGATCTACCTGGTCTGTCATAAAATAATAGAGACAGTAGATTTACCTGGTCTGTCATAATATAATAGAGACAGTAGATCTAGCTGGTCTGTCATATTATAATAGAGACAGTAGATCTAGCTGTTCTGTCATAATATGAGACAGTATATCTAGCTGGTCTGTCATAGTATAATAAAGACAGTAGATCTAGCTGGTCTGTCATAATAAGAATAGAGACAGTGATCTGAGCTGGTCTGTCACATTATAATAGAGACATTAGGTCCTAGCTGGTCTGTCATGTTATAATACAGACAGTTGATCTAGCTGGTCTGTCATATTATAATAGAGACAGTAGATTGAGCTGGTCTGTCATATTATAATGGAGACGGTAGATCTACCTGGTCTGTCATAAAATAATAGAGACGAGTATATCTAGCTGGTCTGTCAAATTATAATAGAGACAGTAGATCCTAGCTGGTCTGTCATAATATAACAGAGACAGTAGATCTACCTGGTCTGTGTAAAATAATGAGACAGATCGTAAGTCTGTCATGATATGATAGAGACAGTAGATCTAGCTGATCTGTCAAAAAATAATAGAGACAGTAGATCGAGCTGGTCTTTCATGTTATAATAGAAACAGTAGATCTAGCTGGTCTGTCATAATATAAATAGAGACAGTATATCTAGCTGGGTCTGTCACATTATAATAAAGATAGTAGATCTAGCTGGTCTGTCATAATATAGCAGAGACAGTAGATCGAGCTGGTCTGTCATAATATAATAGAGACAGTAGATCTACCTGGTCTGTCATAATCTAATAGAGACAGTAGATTTTGCTGGTCTGTCATATTATAATACAGACAGTTGATCTAGCTGGTCTGTCATATTATAATAGAGACAGTGGAAGATTGAGCTGGTCTGTCATATTATACGGGAGACAGTAGATCTACCTGGTCTGTCATAAAATAATAGAGACAGTAGATCGAGCTGGTCTGTCATAATATGATAGAGACAGCTGGATCTAGCTGGTCTGTCATATTATAATAGAGACAGTAGATCTAGCCTCGTCTGTCATAAAATAATAGAGACAGTAGATCTAGCTGTTCTGTCATAATATGAGACAGTAGATCTCGCTGGTCTTTCATATTATAATAGAGACAGTAGATCTTGCTGGTCTGTCATATTATAGTAGAGACAGTAGATCAAAATGGTCTGTCATTTTATAATAGAGACAGTACATCTAGCTGGTCTGTCATAATATAATAGAGACAGTAGATTTTGCTGGTCTGTCATATTATAATAGAGACAGTAGATCGAGCTGGTCTGTCATATTATAATACAGACAGTTGATCTCGCTGGTCTGTCATATTATAATAGAGACAGTAGATCCAGCTGGTCTGTCATAAAATAATAGAGACAGTAGATCTAGCTGGTCTATCATATTATAATGGACACAGTAGATCTAGCTGGTCTGTCATAATAGAATAGAGACAGTATATCTAGCTGGTCTGTCAAATTATAATAGAGACAGTAGATCTAGCTGATCTGTCATAAAATAATAGAGACAGTAGATCGAGCTGGTCTTTCATGTTATAATAGAAACAGTAGATCTAGCTGGTCTGTCATAATATAATAGAGACAGTATATCTAGCTGGTCTGTCACATTATAATAAAGACAGTAGATCTAGCTGGTCTGTCATAATATAGCAGAGAAAGTAGATCTACCTGGTCTGTCATAAAATAATAGAGACAGTAGATCGAGCTGGTCTGTCATAATATAATAGAGACAGTAGATCTACCTGGTCTGTCATAATCTAATAGAGACAGTAGATTTTGCTGGTCTGTCATATTATAATACAGACAGTTGATCTAGCTGGTCTGTCATATTATAATAGAGACAGTAAATTGAGCTGGTCTGTCATATTATAATGGAGACAGTAGATCTACCTGGTCTGTCATAAAATAATAGAGACAGTAGATCGAGCTGGTCTGTCATAATATGATAGAGACAGTTGATCTAGCTGGTCTGTCATATTATAATAGAGACAGTAGATTGAGCTGGTCTGTCATATTATAATGGAGACAGTAGATCTACCTGGTCTGTCATAAAATAATAGAGACAGTAGATCGAGCTGGTCTGTCATAATATGATAGAGACAGTAGATCTAGCTGATCTGTCATAATATGAGACAGTATATCTAGCTGGTCTGTCATATTATAATAGAGACAGTAGATCTAGCTGGTCTGTCATATTATAATGGGGACAGTAGATCTAGCTGGTCTGTCATAATAGAATAGAGACAGTAGATTGAACTGGTCTGTCATATTATAATGGAGACAGTAGATCTAGCTGTTCTGTCATAATATGAGACAGTAGATATAGCTGGTCTTTCATATTATAATAGAGACAGTAGATCTACCTGGTCTGTCATAATATAATAGATACAGTAGATCTACCTGGTCTGTCATAGAATAATAGAGACAGTATATCTAGCTGGTCTGTCAAATTATAATAGAGACAGTAGATCTAGCTGGTCTGTCATAATATAGCAGAGACAGTAGATCTACCTGGTCTGTCATAAAATAATAGAGACAGTAGATCTAGCTGGTCTGTCATAATATGATAGAGACAGTAGATCTAGCTGATCTGTCATAAAATAATAATGACAGTAGATCGAGCTGGTCTTTCATGTTATAACAGAAACAGTAGATCTAGCTGGTCTGTCATAATATAATAGAGACAGTATATCTAGCTGGTCTGTCACATTATAAAAGAGACAGTAGATCTAGCTGGTCTGTCATAATATAGCAGAGACAGTAGATCTACCTGGTCTGTCATAAAATAATAGAGACAGTAGATTTACCTGGTCTGTCATAATATAATAGAGACAGTAGATCTAGCTGGTCTGTCATATTATAATAGAGACAGTAGATCTAGCTGTTCTGTCATAATATGAGACAGTATATCTAGCTGGTCTGTCATAGTATAATAAAGACAGTAGATCTAGCTGGTCTGTCATAATAGAATAGAGACAGTAGATCTAGCTGGTCTGTCACATTATAATAGAGACATTAGGTCTAGCTGGTCTGTCATAATATAATACAGACAGTTGATCTAGCTGGTCTGTCATATTATAATAGAGACAGTAGATTGAGCTATCTGTTTATATTATAATGGAGACAGTAGATCTACCTGGTCTGTCATAAAAATAATAGAGACAGTAGATCGAGCTGGTCTGGTCATAATATGATAGAGACAGTAATCTAGCTGATCTGTCATAATATGAGACAGTATATCTAGCTGGTCTGTCATCATATAATGAGAGACAGTAGATCTAGCTGGTCTGTCATATTATATGGGGACAGTAGATCTCAGCTGTTCTGTCATAATAATAGAGACCCAGTAGATCTAGCTGGTCTTTCATAATATAGCAGAGACAGTAGATCTAGCTGATCTGTCATAATATAATAGATACAGTAGATCTACCTGGTCTTTCATAGAATAATAGAAACAGTAGATCTAGCTGGTCTGTCAAATTATAATAGAGACAGATCTACTGGTCTGTCATAATATAATAGATACAGTAGATCTACCTGGTCTGTCATAAAATAATAGAGACAGTAGATCTGGCTGGTCTGTCATATTATAATGGGGACAGTAGATCTAGCTGGTCTGTCATAAATAATAAAGACAGTAGATCTAGCTGGTCTTTTCATGTTATAACAGAAACAGTAGATCTCGCTGGTCTGTCATATTATAGCAGAGACAGGATTACATTCTGTCATTTAGAGACAGTAGATTAGAAGGTCTGTCATAATTAACAGAGACATAGATCTAGCTGTTCTGTCCAGTAGAACAGTCATATACAATAGTCTGTCATATTATAAATAGGGGGGGTGAGAAAGCTGGTCTGTCATCTAATAGAGACAGTAGATGTTGCTGGTCTGTCATAATATAGTAGAGACAGATCAAAATGGTCTGTCATTTTATAATAGAGACAGTAGATCTAGCTGGTCTGTCATAATATAATAGAGACAGTAGATTTTGCTGGTCTGTCATATTATAATAGAGAAAGTAGATCTCGCTGGTCTGTCATAATATAATAGAGACAGTAGATCGTCTGGTCTGTCATAAATAATAGAGACAGTAGATCTAGCTGGTCTGTCATAAAATAATAGAGACAGTAGATCTAGCTGGTCTGTCAAATTATAATAGAGGCAGTAGATCTAGCTGTTCTTTCATAATATAGCAGAGACAGTAGATCTACCTGGTCTGTCATAAAATAATAGAGACAGTAGATCAGCTGATCTGTCATAATAAATAATAGAGACAGTAGATCGAGCTGGTCTTTCATGTTATAATAGAAACAGGTAGATCTAGCTGGTCTGTCATAATATAATAGAGACAGTATATCTAGCTGGTCTGTCACATTATAATAGAGACAGTATATCTAGCTGGTCTGTCATATTATAATAGAGACAGTAGATCTAGCTGGTCTGTCATAAAATAAAGAGACAGTAGATCGAGCTGGTCTGTCATAAAATGATAGAGACAGTAGATCTAGCTGGTCTGTCATAAAATAATAGAGACAGTAGATCTAGCTGATCTTTCATGTTATAATAGAAACAGTAGATCTACCTGGTCTGTCATAATATAATAGAGACAGTAGATCTAGCTGGTCTGCCATATTATAATAGAGACAGTAGATCTAGCTGTTCTGTCATATTATAATACAGACAGTTGATCTAGCTGGTCTGTCATATTATAATAGAGACAGTAGATCTAGCTGGTCTGTCATGTTATAATGGGGACTGTAGATCTAGCTGGTCTGTCATATTATAATAGAGACAGTAGATCTAGCTGGTCTGTCATAATATAATAGAGACAGTATATCTAGCTGGTCTGTCATATTATAATGGAGACAGTAGATCTAGCTGGTTTTTCATAATATATCAGAGACAGTAGATCTAGCTGGTCTGTCATAAAATAATGGAGACAGTAGATCGAGCTGGTCTGTCATAATATAAGAGAGACATTAGATCTAGCTGGTCTGTCATATTATAATAGACAGTAGATCTAGCTGGTCTGTCATATTATAATAGAGACAGTAGATTTGAGCTGGTCTGTCATATTATAATGGAGACAGTAGATCTACCTGGTCTGTCATATTATAATAGACAGAGATCAGTATATTGATCAGTAGCTGGTCTGTCATCATAGAATAGAGACAGTAGATCTAGGTGTTCTGTCATAATATGAGACAGTAGATCTACTTTCATATTATAATAGAGACAGTAGATCTTGCCGGTCTGTCATAATATAGTAGAGACAGTAGATCAAAATGGTCTGTCATTTTATAATAGAGACAGTACATCTAGCTGGTCTGTCATAATATAATAGAGACAGTAGATCTACCTGGTCTGTCATAATCTAATAGAGACAGTAGATTTTGCTGGTCTGTCATATTATAATAGAGACAGTAGATCTCGCTGGTCTGTGATAATAGAATAGAGACAGTATATCTAGCTGGTCTGTCAAATTATAATAGAGGCAGTAGATCTAGCTGGTCTGTCATAATATAATAGAGACAGTATATCTAGCTGGTCTGTCACATTATAATAGAGACAGTAGATCCAGCTGGTCTGTCATAAAATAATAGACAGTAGATCTAGCTGGTCTATCATATTATAATGAGACAGTAGATCTAGCTGGTCTGTCATAATAATATAATAGAGACAGTAGATCTATATCTGTAGATATAGAGACAGTATATCTAGCTGGTCTGTCATAATATGAGACAGTATTTCTAGCTGGTCTGTCATATTATATAGAGACAGTAGATCTACCTGTCTGTCAAAATAATAGAGACAGTAGATCTAGCTGGTCTGTCATAAAATAATAGAGACAGTAGATCTAGCTGGTCTGTCATGTTATAATAGAGACAGTAGATCGAGCTGTTCTTTCATGTATAATAGAGACAGTAGATCTAGCTGGTCTGTCATAATATAATAGAGACAGTAGATGTCGCTGGTCTGTCATAATATAATAGAGACAGTAGATTTTGCTGGTCTGTCATAATATGAGACAGTAGATCTCGCTGCTCTGTCATAATAGAATAGAGACAGTAGATCTAGCTGGTCTGTCATAAAATAATAGAATCAGTAGATCTAGCTGGTCTGTCATAATATAATAGAGACAGTAGATCTAGCTGGTCTATCATATTATAATAGAGACAGTAGATCTAGCTGGTCTGTCATAATATAATAGAGACAGTATATCTAGCTGGTCTGTCATAAAATAATAGAGACAGTAGATCTAGCTGGTCTGTCATAATATGATAGAGACAGTAGATCTAGCTGGCCTCTGTCATATTATAATAAAGACATTAGATCTAGCTGGTCTTTCATGTTATAATACAGACAGTTGGGATCTACCTGGTCTGTCATATTATAATAGAGACAGTAGATCTAGCTGGTCTGTCATATTATAATAGAGACTGTAGATCTAGCTGGTCTATCATGTTATAATGGAGACAGTAGATCTAGCTGGTCTGTCATAGAATAATAGAGACAGTAGATCTAGCTGGTCTGTCATAATATAATAGAGACAGTATATCTCTGGTCTGTCATATTATAATGAGACAGTAGATCTAGCTGGTCTTTCATAATATATCAGAGACAGTAGATCTACCTGGTCTGTCATAATATAATAGAGACAGTAGATCTAGCTGGTCTGTCATAATATAATAGAGACAGTAGATCTAGCTGGTCTGTCATATTATAATAGAGACAGTAGATCTAGCTGGTCTGTCATAATATAATAGAGACAGTAGATTTAGCTGGTCTGTCACATTATAATGGAGACAGTAGATCTACCTGGTCTGTCATAATATAATAGAGACAGTAGATCTAGCTGGTCTGTCATATTATAATAGAGACAGTAGATCTAGCTGTCTGTCATAATATAATAGACAGTAGATCTCGCTGGTCTGTCATATTATAATAGAGACAGTAGATCTAGCTGGTCTGTCATATTAATAGAGACAGTAGATCTAAAATGGTCTGTCATATTATAATAGAGACAGTAGATCTAGCTGGTCTATCATATTATAATAGAGACAGTAGATCTACCTGGTCTGTCATAATAGAATAGAGACAGTAGATTTTGCTGGTCTGTCATATTATAATAGAGAAAGTAGATCTACGCTGGTCTGTCATAACATAATAGAGACAGTATATCTAGCTGGTCTGTCAAATTATAATAGAGACAGTAGACGAGCTGGTCTGTCATATTATAATACAGACAGTAGAACAGCTGGTCTGTCATAAATATTAATAGAGACAGTAGAGAAGGGTCTATCATATTATAATAGAGACAGTAGCTCTAGCTGGTCTGTCATAATATAATAGAGACAGTAGATCTAGCTGGTCTTTCATATTATAATAAAGACAGTAGATCTAGCTGGTCTGTCATAATATAATAGATACAGTAGATATAGCTGGTCTGTCATATTATAATAGAGACAGTAGATCTCGCTGGTCTGTCATATTATAATAGAGACAGTAGATCTAGCTGGTCTGTCATAAAATAGTAGAGACAGTAGATCTAGCTGGTCTGTCATTTTATAATAGAGACAGTAGATCTACCTGGTCTGTCATAATATAGCAGAGACAGTAGATCTACCTGGTCTGTCATAAAATAATAGAGACAGTAGATCTAGCTGGTCTGTCATAATATAGCAGAGACAGTAGATCTAGCTGATCTGTCATAAAATAATAGAGACAGTAGATCGAGCTGTTCTTTCATAATATAATAGAAACAGTAGATCTACCTGGTCTGTCAAATATAATAGAGGCAGTAGATCTAGCTGGTCTGTCATAATATAGCAGAGACAGTAGATCTAGCTGATCTGTCATAAAATAATAGAGACAGTAGATCTAGCTGATCTTTCATAAAATAATAGAAACAGTAGATCTAGCTGGTCTTTCATAATATAATAGAGACAGTATATCTAGCTGGTCTGTCACATTATAATAGAGACAGTAGATCTAGCTGGTCTGTCATAATATAGCAGAGACAGTAGATCTAGCTGGTCTGTCATAAAATGTTAGAGACAGTAGATCTACCTGGTCTGTCATAAAATAAAAGAGACAGTAGATCTAGCTGATCTGTCATAAAATAATAGAGACAGTAGATCTAAAGGATTTCATGTTATAATAGAGACAGTAGATCGAGCTGTTCTTTCATAATATAATAGAAACAGTAGATCTACCTGGTCTGTCATAATATAATAGAGACAGTAGATCTAGCTGGTCTGTCATATTATAATAGAGACAGTAGATCTAGCTGTTCTGTCATAATATGAGACAATAGATCTAGCTGATCTGTCATAAAAATAATAGAGACAGTAGATCGAGCTGGTCTTTCATATTATAATAGAAACAGTAGATCTAGCTGGTCTATCATAATATAATAGAGACAGTATAACTAGCTGGTCTGTCAGAATATAATAGAGACAGTAGATCTAGCTGGTCTGTCATAAAAAATAATAAGAGACAGTAGATCGAGCTGTTTTTCATGTTATAATCAGAGACAGTAGATCTACCTGGTCTGTCATAATATAATAGATACAGTAGATCTAGCTGGTCTGTCATAAATAATAGAGACAGTAGATCTAGCTGGTCTGTCATATTATAATAGATACAGTAGATCTAGCTGGTCTGTCATAATATAATAGAGACAGTTGATCTAGCTGGTCTGTCATATTATAATGAGACAGTAGATCGAGCTGGTCTGTCATATTATAATTTAGAGACAGTACATCTTAGCTGGTCTGTCATTCATTATGAATAGAGACAGTCATCTAGCTGTTCTGTCATAATAGAATAAAGACAGTAGATCTAGCTGATTCTTTCATAATAGAGACAGTAGATCTTGCTGGTCTGTCATAATATAGTAGAGACAGTAGATCAAAATGGTCTGTCATTTTTATAATAGAGACAGTACATCTAGCTGGTCTGTCATAATATAATAGAGACAGTAGATCTACCTGGTCTGTCATAATCTAATAGAGACAGTAGATTTTGCTGGTCTGTCATATTATAATAGAGACAGTAGATCTCGCTGGTCTGTGATAATAGAATAGAGACAGTAGATCTACCTGGTCTGTCAAATTATAATAGAGACAGTAGATCGAGCTGGTCTGTCATAATATAATAGAGACAGTTGATTCCGCTGGTTCTTTCATATTATAATAGAGACAGTAGATCCAGCTGGTCTGTCATAAAAATAATAGAGACAGTAGATCTAGCTGGTCTGTCATATTATAATAGAGACAGTAGATCTAGCTGATCTGTCATAAAATAATAGAGACAGTAGATCTAGCTGGTCTGTCAAATTATAATAGAGACAGTAGATCTAGCTGGTCTGTCATAATATAATAGCAGAGACAGTATATCTAGCTGGTCTGTCATAAAATAATAGAGACAGTAGATCTAGCTGGTCTGTCATAATATGATAGAGACAGTAGATCTAGCTGGTCTGTCATAAAATAATAGAGACAGTAGATGAGCTGGTCTTTTCATGTATGATAGAAACAGTAGATCTAGCTGATCTGTCATAATATAATAGAGACAGTAGATCTAGCTGTTCTGTCATGTTATAATAGAAACAGTAGATCTAGCTGTTCTGTCATAATATAATAGAGACAGTATATCTAGCTGGTCTGTCATAATAGAATAGAGACAGTTGATCTAGCTGGTCTGTCATATTATAATAGGGGACAGTAGATCCAGCTGGTCTGTCATGTTATAATAGAGACAGTAGATCTAGCTGGTCTGTCATATTATAATGACACAGTAGATCTAGCTGGTCTGTCATAATATAATAGAGACAGTAGATCGAGCTGGTCTGTCATTATAATGGAGACAGTAGATCTACCTGGTCTGTCATATTATAATAGAGACTGTAGATCTAGCTGGTCTGTCATGTTATAATAAAAACATTAGATCTAGCTGGTCTGTCATATTAGAATAGAGACAGTTGATAGCTGTTCTGTCATAATATTAGACAGTAGATCTCGCTGGTCTTTCATAAAATTTAATCATTTGAGCTCTTATCAGTAGATCTAGCTGGTCTATCATGTTATGAATGGGAGACAGTCACTTTACAATAGCTGGTCTTAAAGTCAAGGATTAATATAATAGAGACAGTAGATCTTGCTGGTCTGTACTAATATAGTAGAGACAGTAGATGTCGCTGGTCTGTCATTTTATAATAGAGACAGTAGATCTAGCTGGTCTGTCATATTATAATAGAGACAGTAGATCTACCTGGTCTGTCATATCTAATAATAGAGACAGTACATTTTTGCTGGTCTGTCATAATAGAATAGAGACAGTATCTAGCTGTTCTGTCAGAGGGGCTTATAATAGAGGCAGTAGATCTCAGCTGGTCTGTCATAATATAATAGAGACATTAGATCTTGCTGATCTGTCATAAAATAGTAGAGACAGTAGATCAAAATGGTCTGTCATTTTATAATAGAGACAGTACATCTAGCTGGTCTGTCATAATATAATAGAGACAGTAGATCTTGCTGGTCTGTCATAACATAATAGAGAAAGTAGATCTCGCTGGTCTGTCATAATAGAATAGAGACAGTAGATCTACCTGGTCTGTCATAAATAATAGAGACAGTAGATCTAGCTGGTCTGTCACATTATAATAGAGACAGTAGATCTAGCTGGTCTGTCATAATATAGCAGAGGCAGTAGATCTAGCTGGTCTGTCAAATTAATAGAGACAGTAGATCTACCTGGTCTGTCATAATATAATAGAAACAGTAGATCTAGCTGGTCTGTCATAAAATAATAGAGACAGTAGATCTGAGCTGGTCTTTCATATTATAATAGAAACAGTAGATCTACCTGGTCTGTCATAATCTAATAGAGACAGTATCTAGCTGGTCTGTCACATTATAATAGAGACAGTAGATCTCGCTGGTCTGTGATAATAGAATAGAGACAGTAGATCTACCTGGTCTGTCATAAAATAATAGAGACAGTAGATCGAGCTGGTCTGTCATAAAATAATAGAGACAGTAGATCTAGCTGGTCTATCATAAAATAATGGAGACAGTAGATCTAGCTGGTCTGTCATAATATAATAGAGACTGTAGATCTAGCTGGTCTGTCATAATATAATAGAGACAGTAGATCTAGCTGGTCTGTCATAATATAATAGAGACAGTAGATCGAGCTGGTCTGTCATAATATGATAGAGACAGTAGATCTAGCTGATCTGTCATAAAATAATAGAGACAGTAGATCTAGCTGGTCTGTCATATTATAATAGAAACAGTAGATCTAGCTGGTCTGTCATAATAGAATAGAGACAGTAGATCTAGCTGTCTGTCATAATATAATAGAGACAGTAGATCTAGCTGGTCTGTCATATTATAATAGAGACAGTAGATCTAGCTGGTTTTTCATAATATATGGAGACAGTAGATCTAGCTGGTTTGTCATAAAATAATAGAGACAGTAGAATAATATGATAGAGACAGTAGATCGAGCTGGTCTTTCATAAAATAATAGAAACAGTAGATCTAGCTGGTCTGTCATAATAGAATAGAGACAGTTGATCTAGCTGGTCTGTCATAATTATGAGACAGACAGTAGATCTAGCTGGTCTGTCATAAAATAATAGAGACAGTAGATCTAGCTGGTCTATCATGTTATAATGGAAACAGTAGATCTAGCTGGTCTGTCATAATATAATAGAGACATTAGATCTAGCTGGTCTGTCATATTATAATAGAGACAGTAGATCTAGCTGGTCTGTCATATTATAATAGAGACAGTAGATCTAGCTGGTCTGTCATAATATAATAGAGACAGTAGATCTAGCTGGTCTGTCATAATAATAGAGACAGTAGATCTAGCTGGTCTGTCATATTATAATAGAGACAGTACAGTCTAGCTGGTCTGTCATAATATCCAGAGACGAGATCTAGCTGTTCTGTCAATTGAACAGTAGATCTCGTAGTCATATTATTTACATCCAGTAGATCAGTCACATAACAGTCATAGAGACGCTCTTAGTAGATCTAAATGTTCTTATAATATAGAACAGTCACAGTGATCTAAATCTTAAAGGATTACTTATCCTAATAGAGACAGTAGATCTTGCTGGTCTGTCATAATATAGTAGAGACAGTAGATCAAAATGGTCTGTCATTTTATAATAGAGACAGTACATCTAGCTGGTCTGTCATAATATAATAGAGACAGTAGATCTACCTGGTCTGTCATAATATAATAGAGACAGTAGATTTTGCTGGTCTGTCATATTATAATAGAGACAGTAGATCTAGCTGGTCTGTGATAATAGAATAGAGACAGTAGATCTACTCTGGTCTGTCATAAAATAATAGAGACAGTAGATCTAGCTGGTCTGTCATAATATAATAGACAGTAGATCTAGCTGGTCTGTCATAAAATAATAGAGACAGTAGATCTAGCTGGTCTGTCATAATATAATGACACAGTAGATCAGCTGTAGATCTAGTCATAATAGAATAGAGACAGTAGATCTAGCTGTCTGTCAAATTATAATAGAGACAGTAGATCTAGCTGGTCTGTCATAATAATAGAAACAGTAGATCTAGCTGGTCTGTCATAATTATAATAAAGACAGTAGATCTAGCTGGTCTGTCATATTATAATACAGACAGTAGATCTAGCTGGTCTTTCATAATATAATAGAGACAGTAGATCTAGCTGGTCTGTCATAAAATAATAGAGACAGTATATCTAGCTGGTCTATCATGTTATAATAGAGACAGTAGATCTAGCTGGTCTTGTCATAATATAATAGAGACAGTAGATCTAGCTGGTCTGTAATTTTATAATAGAGACAGTAGATCAGCTGGTCTGTCATAATATAATAGAGACAGTAGATCTAGCTGGTCTGTCATATTATAATAGAGACAGTAGATCTAGCTGTTCTGTTTCATGTTATAATAGAGACAGTAGATCTACCTGGTCTGTCATAATATAATGGAGACAGTAGATCTAGCTGGTCTGTCATATTATAATAGAGACAGTAGATCTAGCTGGTCTGTCATAATATAATAGAGACAGTAGATCTCGCTGGTCTGTCATTTATAATAGAGACAGTAGATCTAGCTGGTCTGTCATAATATAATAGAGACAGTAGATCTAGCTGGTCTGTCATTTTATAATAGAGACAGTACATCTAGCTGGTCTGTCATAATATAATAGAGACAGTAGATCTACCTGGTCTGTCATAATATAATAGAGACAGTAGATTTTGCTGGTCTGTCATATTTAATAGAGACAGTAGATCTACCTGGTCTAAGTCATAATATAATAGAGACAGTACTAGCTGGTCTGTCATATTATAATAGAGACAGTAGATCTAGCTGGTCTGTCATAATATAGATAGAACAGTCTGTCATAATATGAGACAGTAGATCTCGCTGGTCTGTCATATTATAATAGAGACAGTAGATCTTGCTGGTCTGTCATAAAATAATAGAGACAGTAGATCAAGCTGGTCTGTCATTTTATAATAGAGACAGTAGATCAAAATGGTCTGTCATAATATAATAGAGACAGTAGATCTAGCTGGTCTGTCATAATATAATAGAGACAGTAGATCTAGCTGGTCTGTCATAATATAATAGAGACAGTAGATCTACCTGGTCTGTCATAATAGAATAGAGACAGTATATCTACCTGGTCTGTCATAAAATAATAGAGACAGTAGATCTAGCTGGTCTGTCATAATATAGCAGAGACAGTAGATCTAGCTGATCTGTCATAAAATAATAGAGACAGTAGATTGAGCTGTTCTTTCATGTTATAATAGAAACAGTAGATCTACCTGGTCTGTCATAATATAATAGAGACAGTAGATCTAGCTGGTCTGTCATAATATGATAGAGACAGTAGATCTAGCTGATCTGTCATAAAATAATAGAGACAGTAGATCTAGCTGGTCTGTCATAATATAATAGAGACAGTAGATCTAGCTGGTCTGTCATATTATAATAGAGACAGTAGATCTAGCTGGTCTGTCATAATATAATAGAGACAGTAGATCTAGCTGGTCTGTCATAAAATAATAGAGACAGTAGATCTAGCTGGTCTGTCATAATATAATAGAGACAGTAGATCTAGCTGGTCTTTCATAATATAATCAGAGACAGTAGATCTAGCTGGTCTGTCATAATATAATAGAGACAGTAGATCTAGCTGGTCTGTCATAATATGATAGAGACAGTAGATCTAAGCTGGTCTGTCATAATAATAGAGACAGTAGATCTAGCTGGTCTGTCATAATATAATAGAGACAGTAGATCTAGCTGGTCTGTCATAAAATAATAGAGACAGTAGATCTAGCTGGTCTGTCATAAAATAATAGAGACTGTAGATCTAGCTGGTCTGTCATATTATAATAGAGACAGTAGATCTAGCTGGTCTGTCATAATATAATAGAGACAGTAGATCTAGCTGGTCTGTCATATTATAATAGAGACAGTAGATCTACCTGGTCTGTCATAATATAATAGAGACAGTAGATCTAGCTGGTCTGTCATAATAATAGAGACAGTAGATCTACCTGGTCTGTCATAAAATAATAGAGACAGTAGATCTAGCTGGTCTGTCATAAAATAATAGAGACAGTAGATCTAGCTGGTCTGTCATAATATAATAGAGACAGTAGATCTAGCTGGTCTGTCATAATATAATAGAGACAGTAGATCTAGCTGGTCTGTCATATTATAATAGAGACAGTAGGTCTAGCTGGTCTGTCATATTATAATAGAGACAGTAGATCTAGCTGGTCTGTCATAATATAATAGAGACAGTAGATCTAGCTGGTCTGTCATAAAATAATAGAGACAGTAGATCTAGCTGGTCTTTCATATTATAATGGAGACAGTAGATCTTGCTGGTCTGTCATAATATAGTAGAGACAGTAGATCAAAATGGTCTGTCATTTATAATAGAGACAGTACATCTAGCTGGTCTGTCATATTATAATAGAGACAGTAGATCTACCTGGTCTGTCATAATATAATAGAGACAGTAGATCTAGCTGGTCTGTCATATTATAATAGAGACAGTAGATCTAGCTGGTCTGTCATAATAGAATAGAGACAGTATATCTAGCTGGTCTGTCAGTATTATAATAGAGACAGTAGATCTAGCTGGTCTGTCATATTATAATAGAGACAGTAGATCTTGCTGGTCTGTCATAAAATAATAGAGACAGTAGATCTAGCTGGTCTGTCATATTATAATAGAGACAGTAGATCTAGCTGGTCTGTCATAATATAATAGAGACAGTATATCTACCTGGTCTGTCATATTATAATAGAGACAGTAGATCTAGCTGGTCTGTCATATTATAATAGAGACAGTAGATCTAGCTGGTCTGTCATAATATAATAGAGACAGTAGATCTACCTGGTCTGTCATAATAATAGAGACAGTAGATCTAGCTGGTCTGTCATAATAATAGAGACAGTAGATCTAGCTGGTCTGTCATAATATAATAGAGACAGTAGATCTAGCTGGTCTATCATGTTATAATAGAGACAGTAGATCTGACTGGTCTGTCATAATATAATGAGACAGTAGATCTACCTGGTCTGTCAAATTATAATAGAGACAGTAGATCACTGGTCTGTCATATATAATAGAGACAGTCTAGCTGGTCTGTCATAATATAATAGAGACAGTAGATCGAGCTGGTCTGTCATATTATAATGAGACAGTAGATCTACCTGGTCTGTCATATTATAATAGAGACAGTACATCTTACTGGTCTGTCATAATAGAATAGAGACAGTAGATCTAGCTGTTCTGTCATTTTACAATATGAGACATCTAGATCTAGGTCTTTCATATTATAATAGAGACAGTAGATCTTGCTGGTCTGTCATAATATAGTAGAGACAGTAGATCAAAATGGTCTGTCATTTTATAATAGAGACAGTA
Organism: Oncorhynchus keta; assembly: GCF_023373465.1. Classification (NCBI taxonomy): domain Eukaryota; kingdom Metazoa; phylum Chordata; class Actinopteri; order Salmoniformes; family Salmonidae; genus Oncorhynchus; species Oncorhynchus keta. Next base: position 1,551 of record NW_026289078.1, on the reverse strand, counting down.
CATCTAGCTGGTCTGTCATAATATAATAGAGACAGTAGATCTACCTGGTCTGTCATAATCTAATAGAGACAGTAGATTTTGCTGGTCTGTCAAAGTAGAGACAGTAGATCTAGCTGGTCTGTCATAATAGAATAGAGACAGTAGATCTACCTGGTCTGTCAAATTAATAGAGACAGTAGATCTAGCTGTTCTGTCATAATATGATAGAGACAGTAGATCTAGCTGGTCTGTCAAATTATAATAGAGACAGTAGATTGAGCTGTTCTTCATGTTATAATAGAAACAAAGATCTACCTGGATTCGTCATAATATAAGAGAGACAGCAGATCTAGCTGGTCTGTCATGGTATGATAGAGACAGATCTACGATTCGTCATAAAATAATAGAGACAGTAGATCGAGCTATCTTTCTCATATAATAGGAAACAGTAGATCTAGCTGGTCTGTCACAACATAATATAGACAGTATATCTAGCTGGTCTGTCAGCATTATAATAGAGACAGATCTAGCTGGTCTGTCATAATATAGCAGAGACAGTAGATCTAGCTGGTCTGTCAAATTATAATAGAGACAGTAGATCTAGCTGGTCTGTCATAATATAGCAGAGACAGTAGATCTACCTGGTCTGTCATAAAATAATAGAGACAGTAGATCTAGCTGGTCTGTCATATTATGATAGAGACAGTAGATCTAGCTGATCTGTCATAAAATAATAGAGACAGTAGATCGAGCTGGTCTTTCATGTTATAATAGAAACAGTAGATCTAGCTGTTCTGTCATAATATAATAGAGACAGTAGATCTAGCTGGTCTGTCACATTATAATAGAGACAGTAGATCTAGCTGGTCTGTCATAATATAATAGAGACAGTAGATCTAGCTGGTCTGTCATAATATAATAGAGACAGTAGATCGAGCTGGTCTGTCATAATAGAATAGAGACAGTAGATCTAGCTGGTCTGTCACATTATAATAGAGACATTAGATCTAGCTGGTCTGTCATATTATAATACAGACAGTTGATCTAGCTGGTCTGTCATATTATAATAGAGACAGTAGATCTAGCTGGTCTGTCATATTATAATGGAGACAGTAGATCTAGCTGGTCTGTCATAATATAATAGAGACTGTAGATCTAGCTGGTCTGTCATAATAGAATAGAGACAGTAGATCTAGCTGTTCTGTCATAATATGAGACAGTAGATCTCGCTGGTCTTTCATATTATAATAGAGACAGTAGATCTTGCTGGTCTGTCATAATATAGTAGAGACAGTAGATCAAAATGGTCTGTCATTTTATAATAGAGACAGTACATCTAGCTGGTCTGTCATAATATAATAGAGACAGTAGATCTACCTGGTCTGTCATAATCTAATAGAGACAGTAGATTTTGCTGGTCTGTCATATTATAATAGAGACAGTAGATCTCGCTGGTCTGTGATAATAGAATAGAGACAGTAGATCTACCTGGTCTGTCATAAAATAATAGAGACAGTAGATCTAGCTGGTCTGTCATAATATAATAGAGACAGTATATCTAGCTAGTCTGTC
>NW_026289077.1:0-16117 GCF_023373465.1 Oncorhynchus keta | reverse complement strand
AGAAAGGTAGTTAGAGAGAGAGACAGAGAGACATGGAGAGGGGCATGGAGACATATCTGGGAGAAAGGTAGTTAGAGAGAGAGACATGGAGAGGGGCATGGAGACATATCTGGGAGAAAGGTAGTTAGAGAGAGAGACATGGAGAGGGGCATGGAGACATATCTGGGATGAGGATAGTTAGAGAGAGAGACATGGAGAGTCCCAGTGGGACGAAATCTGAAACATTCCACTTCAATAATAGCAACTTCACTGTAACATGTAGACTATATCTCTACTGTTTAGACTACATCTCTACTGTATAGACTATATCTCTACTGTTTAGACTACATCTCTACTGTATAGACTATATCTCTACTGTTTAGACTACATCTCTACTGTATAGACTATATCTCTACTGTTTAGACTACATCTCTACTGTATAGACTACATCTCTACTGTTTAGACTATATCTCTACTGTTTAGACTACATCTCTACTGTATAGATTATATCTCTACTGTTTAGACTACATCTCTACTGTTTAGACTACATCTCTACTGTTTAGACTACATCTCTACTGTATAGACTACAACTCTACTGTTTAGACTACATCTCTACTGTTTAGACTACATCTCTACTGTATAGACTACATCTCTACTGTTTAGACTACATCTCCACTGTATAGACTATATCTCTACTGTTTAGACTACATCTCTACTGTATAGACTATATCTCTACTGTTTAGACTACATCTCTACTGTTTAGACTACATCTCTACTGTATAGACTATATCTCTACTGTTTAGACTACATCTCTACTGTATAGACTATATCTCTACTGTTTAGACTACATCTCTACTGTTTAGACTACATCTCTACTGTAGACTACATCTTTACTGTATAGACTACATCTCTACTGTATAGACTACATCTCTACTGTTTAGACTACATCTCTACTGCAGACTACATCTTTACTGTATAGACTACATCTCTACTGTATAGACTACATCTCTACTGTATAGACTACATCTCTACTGTTTAGACTACATCTCTACTGTTTTGACTACATCTCTACTGTATAGACTACATCTCTACTGTTTAGACTACATCTCTACTGTTTAGACTACATCTTTACTGTATAGACTACATCTCCACTGTTTAGACTACATCTCTACTGTTTAGACTACATCTCTACTGTTTTGACTACATCTCTACTGTATAGACTACATCTCTACTGTTTAGACTACATCTCTACTGTATAGACTACATCTTTACTGTATAGACTACATCTCCACTGTTTAGACTACATCTCTACTGTTTAGACTACATCTCTACTGTATAGACTACATCTCTACTGTTTAGACTACATCTCTACTGTATAGACTACATATTTACTGTATAGACTACATCTCCACTGTTTATACTACATCTCTACTGTTTAGACTACATCTCTACTGTTTAGACTACATCTCTACTGTTTAGACTACATCTCTACTGTTTAGACTACATCTCTACTGTTTAGACTACATCTCTACTGTTTAGACTACATCTCTACTGTTTAGACTACATCTCTACTGTATAGACTACATCTCTATGGTTTAGACTACATCTCTACTGTATAGACTACATCTTTACTGTATAGACTACATCTCCACTGTTTAGACTACATCTCCACTGTATAGACTACATCTCTACTGTTTAGACTACATCTCTACTTTAGACTACATCTCTACTGTTTAGACTACATCTCTACTGTTTAGACTACATGTCCACTGTATAGACTACGTCTCCACTGTTTAGACTACATCTCTACTGTTTAGACTACATCTTTACTGTATAGACTACGTCTCCCATAGTAACTATGCCCTCATACATACCCATGATGAACACATTACAGACACATCCATCCATCACCTCAGGTGTTCCTCATCCATCAGAGTCCTACGTGGCTCAGGGCCACTGCAGGTCATCCCATGAAGTACATGTATTGTCTCAAGGTGGAGATGAAAATCAATGAAAGCCATATCCTATTGGATTTAGTTTATGCCATCGACCCTTGGCTCTGAGCTGGTGTGTAGATCATCGGTGGAGCGGAGACTGGGGGAGTGGCTGACCTATCGCTAAACAACCTCCATGCATGTCTTGTGAGATCTGATCATCTGTGCAGGGAGACTGGGGAGTGGCTGACCTATCGCTACACAACCTCCATGCATGTCTTGTGAGATCTGATCATCTGTGCAGGGAGACTGGGGGAGTGGCTGACCTATCGCTAAACAACCTCCAGATGTGATTATTTATACAACACAATTAGAATGTTCTGATGTGTTTATTTATACAACACAATTAGAATGTTCTGATGTGATTATTTATACAACACAATTATAATGTTCAGATGTGTTTATTTATACAACACAATTAGAATGTTCAGATGTGTTTATTCATACAACACAATTAGAATGTTCAGATGTGATTATTTATACAACACAATTAGAATGTTCAGATGTGTTTATTCATACAACACAATTAGAATGTTCAGATGTGATTATTTATACAACACAATTAGAATGTTCAGATGTGTTTATTCATACAACACAATTAGAATGTTCAGATGTGATTATTTATACAACACAATTAGAATGTTCAGATGTGTTTATTCATACAACACAATTAGAATGTTCAGATGTGTTTATTTATACAACACAATTAGAATGTTCAGATGTGTTTATTTATACAACACAATTAGAATGTTCAGATGTGTTTATTTATACAACACAATTAGAATGTTCAGATGTGTTTATTTATACAACACAATTAGAATGTTCAGATGTGTTTATTTATACAACACAATTAGAATGTTCAGATGTGTTCCACCAGGCATGTTAAGACACAGCAAAACAAGGCACTTCATGTTATTTATACAACACAATTAGAATGGATTATATATCTGTGATTTAAACCTTCAAATGTTTCATAAGTGCCAAATGTAGACAAACGGCTTAAATTAATGTGGAACTAATGAATTGTTAAGGCTTTCACACAACCCTCTCTCTTTACCATAAACATGTTATTTTTCTCTCTGTCTCGTTTCCTCGGAGGGGAAAAGGGAGAATGTCACGCTCAACATTCCGAGCGTGTCTCCAGAGTTCCTCAGTGCCAGCTGAAGAGCGGGCTGCCAGGGGTCACCAAAAGCACGGGTTTCTCTCTGAACACCATCAGTCCTCTCTGGAAGTGACCTAGTATCCCCGACAGGGCTCAAAGACATAGCATGGTAGAATAATGGTAGGGATAGTTTCAAGTTTAATGTTTTAACTTCACATACACAAGGCATTTCACTGTACTTGTGCATGTGACATTCAAACTTGAAACTACCCTACTGATCTCCCACGCAACGTCTTTGAGCCCTGTCTGTCGTAGGGTGAAGTTACCCCCTCGACACTGATCTGTGGTCGGTTTAGCATTTTCTCTCTAATGGTTGAGGTTAGGATTGGAGGAGGATGAGCTGATCCTAGATCTGTACGTATCTAGGGGACTGTCATTCTGACTGTGGTCACAGAGCAGATCCCACTGCAGCCACCAGTGATCCAGCAATATCTGCCCCACAGGGATATGCAGCTTGGATCCGATTGGCTGTTTTTATGAGTGTTGGGATTTTACTAGCGTTTTCCTCTGCTTCCTCAGACAGCTCTCTCAGCTCCGTTGCCATCATCCAACCTCCGGGGTTCTGGAGAGTGGAGAGCCATGTCTATCTAACCTCCGGGGTTCTGGAGAGTGGAGAGCCATGTCTATCCAACCTCCGGGGTTCTGGAGAGTGGAGAGCCATGTCTATCTAACCTCCGGGGTTCTGGAGAGTGGAGAGCCATGTCTATCTAACCTCCGGGGTTCTGGAGAGTGGAGAGCCATGTCTATCTAACCTCCGGGGTTCTGGAGAGTGGAGAGCCATGTCTATCTAACCTCCGGGTTCTGGAGAGTGGAGAGCCATGTCTATCCAACCTCCGGGGTTCTGGAGAGTGGAGAGCCATGTCTATCCAACCTCCGGGGTTCTGGAGAGTGGAGAGCCATGTCTATCCAACCTCCGGGGTTCTGGAGAGTGGAGAGCCATGTCTATCTAACCTCCGGGGTTCTGGAGAGTGGAGAGCCATGTCTATCCAACCTCCGGGGTTCTGGAGAGTGTAGAGCCATGTCTATCCAACCTCCGGGGTTCTGGAGAGTGGAGAGCCATGTCTATCTAACCTCCGGGGTTCTGGAGAGTGGAGAGCCATGTCTATCCAACCTCCGGGGTTCTGAGAGTGGAGAGCCATGTCTATCCAACCTGCGGGGTTCTCGAGAGTGGAGAGCCATGTCTATCCAACATACCACATCAATAAAGCAACAGGAAAATGAGCTCCGATCATTTTTCTATAATTCTCCCTAGGCACAAATGGGGATATGCTGGTTGAAGCAGAACTTGTTTATATCTGAATGCATTGGCTGAAGCTTTTCACATGGACTGGTTATAGGACAGGTCGGGCAAATGCCAGATGGGCTGGTACATCTTTAGCCCAGTGGGCCGGTCTAAATGTGTGGTTTTAGCACAGAATGACCATGATTTGTCTAATAATGGGGGCCTCTGGGAAAATAAATGGGCCAGTGTGTTAGCCTTGGTCTCATTCTGGTACCAGTATGTCCCTGCTGGGAACAGAATAGGGTCCAATGGAGCGAGCAGGGCATCCCTGTAATTCATCAATAACAAATAACTCTTCAACATGCCTGTGTTTATCCATCATCATATCTCCCCTTCCGCCCACTAAACCCACAGTCCAGGGCACTAATTCCTTCCACAGCCATCAGAATAACACAGTCCCACTACCTACACTCATATATACACTCTCCCTCTGTCATAACACAGTCCCACTACCTACACTCATATATACACTCTCCCTCTGTCATAACACAGTCCCACTGTTTACACTCATATATACACTCTCCCTCTGTCATAACACAGTCCCACTGTTTACACTCATATATACACTCTCCCTCTGTCATAACACAGTCCCACTACCTACACTCATATATACACTCTCCCTCTGTCATAACACAGTCCCACTGTTTACACTCATATATACACTCTCCCTCTGTCATAACACAGTCCCACTGTCTACACTCATATATACACTCTCCCTCTGTCATAACACAGTCCCACTACCTACACTCATATATACACTCTCCCTCTGTCATAACACAGTCCCACTACCTACACTCATATATACACTCTCCCTCTGTCATAACACAGTCCCACTACCTACACTCATATATACACTCGCCCTCTGTCATAACACAGTCCCACTACCTACACTCATATATACACTCTCCTCTGTCATAACACAGTCCCACTACCTACACTCATATATACACTCTCCCTCTGTCATAACACAGTCCCACTACCTACACTCATATATACACTCTCCTCTGTCATAACACAGTCCCACTACCTACACTCATATATACACTCTCCTCTGTCATAACACAGTCCCACTGTTTACACTCATATATACACTCTCCCTCTGTCATAACACAGTCCCACTACCTACACTCATATATACACTCTCCCTGTCATAACACAGTCCCACTACCTACACTCATATATACACTCTCCCTCTGTCATAACACAGTCCCACTACCTACACTCATATATACACTCTCCCTCTGTCATAACACAGTCCCACTACCTACACTCATATATACACTCTCCCTCTGTCATAACACAGTCCCACTACCTACACTCATATATACACTCTCCCTCTGTCATAACACAGTCCCACTACCTACACTCATATATACACTCTCCCTCTGTCATAACACAGTCCCACTACCTACACTCATATATACACTCTCCCTGTCATAACACAGTCCCACTACCTACACTCATATATACACTCTCCCTGTCATAACACAGTCCCACTACCTACACTCATATATACACTCTCCTCTGTCATAACACAGTCCCACTACCTACACTCATATATACACTCTCCCTGTCATAACACAGTCCCACTACCTACACTCATATATACACTCTCCCTGTCATAACACAGTCCCACTACCTACACTCATATATACACTCTCCCTCTGTCATAACACAGTCCCACTACCTACACTCATATATACACTCTCCCTCTGTCATAACACAGTCCCACTACCTACACTCATATATACACTCTCCCTCTGTCATAACTAAGTCCCTACCTACACTCATATATACACTCTCCCTCTGTCATAACACAGTCCACTACCTACACTCATATATACACTCTCCATCTGTCATAACACAGTCCCACTACCTACACTCATATATACACTCTCCCTCTGTCATAACACAGTCCCACTGTCTACACTCATATATACACTCTCCCTCTGTCATAACACAGTCCCACTACCTACACTCATATATACACTCTCCCTCTGTCATAACACAGTCCCACTACCTACACTCATATATACACTCTCCTCTGTCATAACACAGTCCCACTGTCTACACTCATATATACACTCTCCCTCTGTCATAACACAGTCCCACTGTCTACACTCATATATACACTTTCCCTCTGTCATAACACAGTCCCACTACCTACACTCATATATACACTCTCCCTCTGTCATAACACAGTCCCACTGTCTACACTCATATATACACTCTCCCTCTGTCATAACACAGTCCCACTACCTACACTCATATATACACTCTCCTCTGTCATAACACAGTCCCACTACCTACACTCATATATACACTCTCCCTCTGTCATAACACAGTCCCACTACCTACACTCATATATACACTCTCCCTCTGTCATAACACAGTCCCACTACCTACACTCATATATACACTCTCCTCTGTCATAACACAGTCCCACTACCTACACTCATATATACACTCTCCCTCTGTCATAACACAGTCCCACTGTCTACACTCATATATACACTCTCCCTCTGTCATAACACAGTCCCACTACCTACACTCATATATACACTCTCCCTCTGTCATAACACAGTCCCACTACCTACACTCATATATACACTCTTCCTCTGTCATAACACAGTCCCACTGTTTACACTCATATATACACTCTCTCTGTCATAACACAGTCCCACTACCTACACTCATATATACACTCTCCCTCTGTCATAACACAGTCCCACTACCTACACTCATATATACACTCTCCCTGTCATAACACAGTCCCACTACCTACACTCATATATACACTCTCCCTGTCATAACACAGTCCCACTACCTACACTCATATATACACTCTCCTCTGTCATAACACAGTCCCACTACCTACACTCATATATACACTCTCCTCTGTCATAACACAGTCCCACTACCTACACTCATATATACACTCTCCCTCTGTCATAACTAAGTCCCACTACCTACACTCATATATACACTCTCCCTCTGTCATAACACAGTCCCACTACCTACACTCATATATACACTCTCCTCTGTCATAACACAGTCCCACTACCTACACTCATATATACACTCTCCCTCTGTCATAACACAGTCCCACTACCTACACTCATATATACACTCTCCCTCTGTCATAACACAGTCCCACTGTCTACACTCATATATACACTCTCCTCTGTCATAACACAGTCCCACTGTCTACACTCATACATACACTCTCCTCTGTCATAACACAGTCCCACTACCTACACTCATATATACACTCTCCTCTGTCATAACACAGTCCCACTGTTTACACTCATATATACACTCTCCCTCTGTCATAACACAGTCCCACTACCTACACTCATATATACACTCTCCCTCTGTCATAACACAGTCCCACTACCTACACTCATATATACACTCTCCCTCTGTCATAACACAGTCCCACTGTCTACACTCATATATACACTCTCCCTCTGTCATAACACAGTCCCACTACCTACACTCATATATACACTCTCCCTCTGTCATAACACAGTCCCACTACCTACACTCATATATACACTCTCCCTCTGTCATAACACAGTCCCACTACCTACACTCATATATACACTCTCCCTCTGTCATAACACAGTCCCACTGCCTACACTCATATATACACTCTCCCTCTGTCATAACACAGTCCCACTGTCTACACTCATATATACACTCTCCCTCTGTCATAACACAGTCCCACTACCTACACTCATATATACACTCTCCTCTGTCATAACACAGTCCCACTACCTACACTCATATATACACTCTTCCTCTGTCATAACACAGTCCCACTGTCTACACTCATATACACTCTCCCTCTGTCATAACACAGTCCCACTACCTACACTCATATATACACTCTCCCTCTGTCATAACACAGTCCCACTGTCTACACTCATATATACACTCTCCTCTGTCATAACACAGTCCCACTACCTACACTCATATATACACTCTCCTCTGTCATAACACAGTCCCACTACCTACACTCATATATACACTCTCCCTCTGTCATAACTAAGTCCACTACCTACACTCATATATACACTCTTCCTCTGTCATAACACAGTCCCACTGTCTACACTCATATATACACTCTCCCTCTGTCATAACACAGTCCCTACCTACACTCATATATACACTCTCCCTCTGTCATAACACAGTCCCACTACCTACACTCATATATACACTCTCCCTCTGTCATAACACAGTCCCACTGTCTACACTCATATATACACTCCCTCTGTCATAACACAGTCCCTACCTACACTCATATATACACTCTCCCTCTGTCATAACACAGTCCCACTACCTACACTCATATATACACTCTCCCTCTGTCATAACACAGTCTCTCCCGCTGTCATAACACAGTCTCTCCTCTGTCATAACACAGTCTCTCCTCTGTCATAACACAGTCTCTCCCTCTGTCATAACACAGTCTCTCCTCTGTCATAACACAGTCTCTCCCTCTGTCATAACACAGTCTCTCCCTCTGTCATAACACAGTCTCTCCTCTGTCATAACAGTCTCTCCTCTGTCATAACAGTCTCTCCTCTGTCATAACAGTCTCTCCTCTGTCATAACACAGTCTCTCCTCTGTCATAACACAGTCTCTCCTCTGTCATAACACAGTCTCTCCCTCTGTCATAACACAGTCTCTCCCTCTGTCATAACACAGTCTCTCCCTCTGTCATAACACAGTCCCTCTGTCATAACACAGTCTCTCCCTCTGTCATAACACAGTCTCTCCCCTGTCATAACACAGTCTCTCCTCTGTCATAACACAGTCTCTCCCTCTTTGTCATTTGCACTTGACTTGTAAATGGACTCCCTTTCTCTCCTCTCTCAGTTTCAACGCATGACAAGAATACTTGATGAACAGATCAAAATGCTTCTCCAGACGTCCCCCAACCCTCTTAACACTCCCCACTGCCCCCCCTGTCTACACCCCTCCTCCTGCCCCAGCCCCTCTTAACCCTCCCCACTGCCCCCCTGTCTACACCCCTCCTCCTGCCCCAGCCCCTCTTAACCCTCCCCACTGCCCCCCTGTCTACACCCCTCCTCCTGCCCCAGCCCCTCTTAACCCTCCCCACTGCCCCCCTGTCTACACCCCTCCTCCTGCCCCAGCCCCTCTTAACCCTCCCCACTGCCCCCCTGTCTACACCCCTCCTCCTGCCCCAGCCCTCTTAACCCTCCCCACTGCCCCCATCTACACCCCTCCTCCTGCCCCACCCCCTCTTAACCCTCCCCACTGCCCCCATCTACACCCCTCCTCCTACCCCACCCCTCCTAACCCTCCCCACTGCCCCCCCATCTACACCCCTCCTCCTACCCCACCCCCTCTTAACCCTCCCCACTGCCCCCCCATCTACACCCCTCCTCCTACCCCACCCCCTCCTAACCCTCCCCACTGCCCCCATCTACACCCCTCCTCCTACCCCCACCCCCTCTTAACCCTCCCCACTGCCCCCATCTACACCCCTCCTCCTGCCCCACCCCCTCTTAACCCTCCCTACTGCCCCCATCTACACCCTCCTCCCCTGCCCCACCCCCTCTTAACCCTCCCCACCCATCTACACCCTCCTCCTACCCCACCCATCTACACCCCTCCTCCTGCCCCACCCCCTATTAACCCTCCCCACTGCCCCCCATCTACACCCCTCCTCCTGCCCCACCCCCTATTAACCCTCCCCACTGCCCCCATCTACACCCCTCCTCCTACCCCACCCCCTCTTAACCCTCCCCACTGCCCCCGATCTACACCCCTCCTCCTGCCCCACCCCCTCTTAACCCTCCCTACTGCCCCCATCTACACCTCTCCTCCTGCCTCACCCCTCTTAACCCTCCCCACTGCCCCCATCTACACCCCTCCTCCTGCCCCACCCTCTTAACCCTCCCCACTGCCCCTCCTCCTGCCCCACCCTCTTAACCCTCCCCACTGCCCCTCCCCCCGTCTACACCTCCCCGTCTACACCCTCCTCCTGCCCCACCCCTGCCCCACCCCCTCTTAACCCTCCCCACTGCCTCCCCCATCTACACCCCTCCTCCTGCCCCACCCCCTTAACCCTCCCCACTGCCCCCATCTACACCCCTCCTCCTACCCTGCCCCTCTCCAGTCACACCCTCCTTCTACCATGCCCTTCTCCATCCACAGCCCCTCCTCCTACCCCGACCCTCTCCATTCACAGCCCCCCTTACCCCACCCCACCCCTCTCCATCCACAGCCCCTCCTCCTACCCCGACCCTCTCCATCCACAGCCCCTCTTCCTTCTCTGTCCCTCTCCATCCACAGCCCCTCCTCCTACCCCGCCCCTCTCCATCCACAGCCCCTCCTCCTACCCCGCCCCTCTCGATTCACAGCCCCTCACATTAACATCAGACATGCACATGCAGCTCCCGTCTCCCCATGACTGACGATAACAATAAAGGACTGGAGGAGAAAGGAGGGAGGAGAGAGGGAAGGGGGATCCCATGGCAGCCGTCCCCCGTCTGCAGTCCACGCCTGTCTGGCCTGGGTCTTGTCTCGGGGAACCCATGGCAGCCGTCCCCCGTCTGCAGTCCACGCCTGTCTGGCCTGGGTCTTGTCTCGGGGGAGCCAGTGGCAGCCGTCCCCCGTCTGCAGTCCACGCCTGTCTGGCCTGGGTCTTGTCTCGGGGAACCCATGGCAGCCGTCCCCGTCTGCAGTCACGCCTGTCTGGCCTGGGCCTTGTCTCGGGAACCCATGGCAGCCGTCCCCGTCTGCAGTCCACGCCTGTCTGGCCTGGGCCTTGTCTCGGGAACCCATGGCAGCCGTCCCCGTCTGCAGTCCACGCCTGTCTGGCCTGGGTCTTGTCTCGGGGAGCCAGTGGCAGCCGTCCCCCCGTCTGCAGTCCACGCCTGTCTGGCCTGGGTCTTGTCTCGGGGGAGCCAGTGGCAGCATATCAGCCCGACCGATCTTAATTCATGTCTTCTGCAACAAATTGGCCCGTTTACTTAAGAGTCATGCTTCGTTGTGCTTTGGCCTATGCATATTTTATAAGACCGGGCCCGTTGATGGATACAATGACCGGTCAGTTCCCTTATCTTATTTAACCAGCCACGGAGATGCACTGCCGTGAACACGGCCCTGCTGAGACTCACAACCAGGAGAAGGACTGCTAGAGGTATTAGGGCTCAGTCCTTGTTTGTGTTCCATATGGGATCTTATTCCCTATGTAGTGCACTACTTTTCAAATCACATTAGATCAAATTTTATTTATCACATACATGTGTTTAGTAGATGTTATTGCAGGTATAGCAAAATGCGTGTATTTCTAACTCCGACAGTGCAGTAATATCTAGCAAGTAATATCGTACAATATCACAATAATACACAAAATACACGTAAAGGAATGGAATGAAGAATATATAAATATATGGACGAGCAATGTCAGAGCGGCATAGACTAAGATACAGTAGAATAGAATACAATACAGTATATACATATGAGATGAGTAATACATAGACGAAGATACAGTAGAATAGAATACAATACAGTATATACATATGAGATGAGTAATACATAGACTAAGATACAGTAGAATAGAATACAATACAGTATATACATATGAGATGAGTAACGAGACATACCTAAACACTACTAAAGTGACTAGTGTTCCATTATTAAAGTGGCCAGTGAAATCAAGTCTACGTATATAGGGCAGTAGCCTCTAATGTGCAGAGCCTTATGGGGTAGTAGTGCACTATATAGGGAGAAGGGAGCCATTTGGGATGCAGAGAAGGACTGCAACCTAATACCTCAAACCCCCTCTAGCTCCAAACCACAGCTCCATACACACCTTGAAGAGAGTGCTGGGATCTGTTGGGGGAAATGACAGGATTTCTTTTCCTTTTTGCTCTCTCCTCTCCTGTCTCTGCGTTCTCACTCTCCATCCCCTGGGGTGGAGTGGCTGTTTGATTTAAAAACCCTTCTCATATCACCTTTGCCATAATGGCTAATAATGCTGTAGTCTCCAAATCAATGGGGCCTGTCCGAGACTGTGACAGCTCCATGAAGGGATCTGGAGGGCACTCTGTATTTTAGTTGATTACCTGGGAAGACAGACTGCTGGCCGGGACCTGGTCTCCATTCTCCAGGAGGCCTGTAAGGGCTGCTGCTCTTCCCCAGAGAAGGGGGCTCTCATAGGAGTTTTACGGAATGGCCATGCCCTGGTAGTAGGCTGTCTCTCTTCATTAACACTAAAGGAGACAGACACACTCTGGGAATCTAATGCTGCCCCGGGCTAACTGGAGATTGTGCTGAGTGGGCAGAGTGGGGCTGGGGTACTGACAGTGCTGTGTTTGTGGGTATGAGGAGGGGGAGGTTGGGTTATGTATGTGTGTGTTTGCGTGCGTGCGTGTGTAGAGTGTAGTGGGAGGAGGGTGTGAGAAGACAGTTGTTTGTGTTGTAGGGAGAGTGAAGACAGTAGTTTGTGTTGTATGTAAGGAGGTAGGGAGAGTGAAGACAGTAGTTTGTGTTGTATGTAAGGAGGTAGGGAGAGTGAAGACAGTAGTTTGTGTTGTATGTAAGGAGGTAGGGAGAGTGAAGACAGTAGTTTGTGTTGTATGTAAGGAGGTAGGGAGACTGAAGACAGTAGTTTGTGTTGTATGTAAGGAGGTAGGGAGAGTGAAGACAGTAGTTTGTGTTGTATGTAAGGAGGTAGGGAGAGTGAAGACAGTAGTTTGTGTTGTATGTAAGGAGGTAGGGAGATTGAAGACAGTAGTTTGTGTTGTATGTAAGGAGGTAGGGAGAGTGAAGACAGTAGTTTGTGTTGTTTGTGTTGTATGTAAGGAGGTAGGGAGAGTGAAGACAGTAGTTTGTGTTGTTTGTGTTGTATGTAAGGAGGTAGGGAGAGTGAAGACAGTAGTTTGTGTTGTTTGTGTTGTATGTAAGGAGGTAGGGAGAGTGAAGACAGTAGTTTGTGTTGTATGTAAGGAGGTAGGGAGAGTGAAGACAGTAGTTTGTGTTGTATGTAAGGAGGTAGGGAGATTGAAGACAGTAGTTTGTGTTGTTTGTGTTGTATGTAAGGAGGTAGGGAGAGTGAAGACAGTAGTTTGTGTTGTTTGTGTTGTATGTAAGGAGGTAGGGAGAGTGAAGACAGTAGTTTGTGTTGTTTGTGTTGTATGTAAGGAGGTAGGGAGAGTGAAGACAGTAGTTTGTGTTGTTTGTGTTGTATGTAAGGAGGTAGGGAGAGTGAAGACAGTAGTTTGTGTTGTATGTAAGGAGGTAGGGAGAGTGAAGACAGTAGTTTGTGTTGTTTGTGTTGTATGTAAGGAGGTAGGGAGAGTGAAGACAGTAGTTTGTGTTGTTTGTGTTGTAAATAAGGAGGTAGGGAGAGTGAAGACAGTAGTTTGTGTTGTATGTAAGGAGGTAGGGAGAGTGAAGACAGTAGTTTGTGTTGTATGTAAGGAGGTAGGGAGAGTGAAGACAGTAGTTTGTGTTGTATCTAAGGAGGGAGGGAGAGTGAGAAATGCTCCATTCCTTCCATGTCTTCCAGTAGTCTTACAGGGCTCCGGGCAGCCGAGCGGAAATGGAGGAAAACTCGCCTCCCTGCGGACCTGGCATCCTTTCACTCCCTCCTCTCTACATTTTCCTCCTCTGTCTCTGCTGCTAAAGCCACTTTCTACCACTCTAAATTCCAAGCATCTGCCTCTAACCCTAGGAAGCTCTTTGCCACCTTCTCCTCCCTCCTGAATCCTCCCCCCCTCCCTCCTCCCTCTCTGCAGATGACTTCGTCAACCATTTTGAAAAGAAGGTCGATGACATCCGATCCTCGTTTGCTAAGTCAAACGACACTGCTGGTTCTGCCCACACTGCCCTACCCTATGCTCTGACCTCTTTCTCCCCTCTCTCTCCAGATGAAATCTCGCGTCTTGTGACGGCGGCCGCCCAACAACCTGCCCGCTTGACCCTATCCTCCTCTCTTCTCAGACCATTTCCGGAGACCTTCTCCCTTACCTCACCTCGCTCATCAACTCATCCCTGACCGCTGGCTACGTCCCTCCCGTCTTCAAGAGAGCGAGAGTTGCACCCCTTCTGAAAAAACCTACACTCGATCCCTCCGATGTCAACAACTACAGACCAGTATCCCTTCTCTCTTTCTCTCAAAACTCTTGAGCGTGCCGTCCTTGGCCAGCTCTACCGCTATCTCTCTCAGAATGACCTTCTTGATCCAAATCAGTCAGGTTTCAAGACTAGTCATTCAACTGAGACTGCTCTTCTCTGTATCACGGAGGCGCTCCGCACTGCTAAAGCTAACTCTCTCTCCTCTGCTCTCATCCTTCTAGACCTATCGGCTGCCTTCGATACTGTGAACCATCAGATCCTCCTCTCCACCCTCTCCGAGTTGGGCATCTCCGGCGCGGCCCACGCTGATTGCGTCCTACCTGACAGGTCGCTCCTACCAGGTGGCGTGGCGAGAATCTGTCTCCTCACCACGCGCTCTCACCACTGGTGTCCCCCAGGGCTCTGTTCTAGGCCCTCTCTTATTCTCGCTATACACCAAGTCACTTGGCTCTGTCATAACCTCACATGGTCTCTCCTATCATTGCTATGCAGACGACACACAATTAATCTTCTCCTTTCCCCCTTCTGATGACCAGGTGGCGAATCGCATCTCTGCATGTCTGGCAGACATATCAGTGTGGATGACGGATCACCACCTCAAGCTGAACCTCAGCAAGACGGAGCTCCTCTTCCTCCCGGGGAAGGACTGCCCGTTCCATGATCTCGCCATCACGGTTGACAACTCCATTGTGTCCTCCTCCCAGAGCGCTAAGAACCTTGGCGTGATCCTGGACAACACCCTGACGTTCTCAACTAACATCAAGGCGGTGTCCCGTTCCTGTAGGTTCATGCTCTACAACATCCGCAGAGTACGACCCTGCCTCACACAGGAAGCGGCGCAGGTCCTAATCCAGGCACTTGTCATCTCCCGTCTTGATTACTGCAACTCGCTGTTGGCTGGGCTCCTGCCTGTGCCATTAAACCCCTACAACTCATCCAGAACGCCGCAGCCCGTCTGGTGTTCAACCTTCCCAAGTTCTCTCACGTCACCCCGCTCCTCCGCTCTCTCCACTGGCTTCCAGTTGAAGCTCGCATCCGCTACAAGACCATGGTGCTCGCCTACGGAGCTGTGAGGGGAACGGCACCTCAGTACCTCCAGGCTCTGATCAGGCCCTACACCCAAACAAGGGCACTGCGTTCATCCACCTCTGGCCTGCTCGCCTCCCTACCACTGAGGAAGTACAGTTCCCGCTCAGCCCAGTCAAAACTGTTCGCTGCTCTGGCCCCCAATGGTGGAACAAACTCCCTCACGACGCCAGGACAGCGGAGTCAATCACCACCTTCCGGAGACACCTGAAACCCCACCTCTTCAAGGAATACCTAGGATAGGGTAAGTAAGGGTAAGTAATCCTTCTCACCCCCCTTCTCACCCCCCCAACAAGATTTAGATGCAAGTGGCTGTTCCACTGGTTGTCATAAGGTGTATGCACCAATTTGTAAGTCGCTCTGGATAAGAGCGTCTGCTAAATGACTTAAATGTAATGTAAAATGTAATGTCTTACTGTAAATGAGTTGATTCATGTAATTGGTTCTGTATACTTACAATACAACAGTTCTGGACCTTCAACACCAGCCTGACG